>NC_060139.1:660221281-660524311 GCF_021461385.2 Schistocerca piceifrons
ATTAACTCCTGTAGTTTGAATGGTTATAGCATGCTCAGTGTACATCACAGTATTCTTCTGTTGGATGTCTCTGCATACCCAGAAAAAGACATCTGAACTTCTGTGGCATATGCAATTTGCTAACAAACTCTAATCTCTGTTGTCCTCTTCATGTCAGCACAAATAAATCGAAAACTTTTCAAATCAATAGGAAGTTTTTCAGGTTAGAGGAACCCCTCCAGCTGCTCAGTGATGAATTGAATACTATAATAGGAAAAAGAAGTGGATCATCCACATTAATCATGGAAGAGAGTAATTGTTATTGCAGATCAGAAAGAGGAAACTGCAAGTATGTCCCTGTTATAATGTCCCCATTCGACAGGATCACCATCAAACATATTGCATGCACTCATTTCATGACAAAAAGAGGTTTGATGAAGACTGGTGACAGGAACTTTATGCCACTACTTCTTCTCCCCTTGCCAAATTCTAGCAGTGAAAAGTTGACTGTTGCAAAAACAAAATGGCAAGGGTTCCCTCTAACATCCCCTGCTTCAGCAACACCCTCAGTGCTACCCATACATCTTTGTTGAGCACTTTACAAATGTATCTGTATAGAGATGACCCTTGACCAGTTTTTAGTCATCTACAGGCAGACAATCCCTTTGATACGCTTCAACTGAATGGTACTATGCTGCTTCTATGGCACCTGTTTGCAGACATGTGGAATCTGAGGATGTTGAAGGGGTTATCTGCCTGCAGGTGCCTAGAATTACTCAAGATTTGTCTCTGTTAGGCACTGAGATTGTTGGCAAACTAGGGAGTGTTTGTGTGACCCTTTTGCCATTTTATTAATGTATGTGATGTGTGTAAATGAATGACTGAGGGGGAAGTGTGGTTTCATTGATGCCCTTTATGTCATCTAATGAGGACTTTTTGTGTTGATTCTGAGTGATGGTGTGCCTGAAACAGTTTCTTCAGTCAGCTATCAGAAACCAGCATGATTTCAATGCAAGGCATCATTGTTTTGACCTCCATTGAACAGAAATTAAGAGAAGTGGGTGAGACATGGGCAAGGGTTGATGTGATGACCTTCCCATCATGTGACACATCCACTGTGAAGTTGGGCAGAATGGTGGTAAAATTTGGTGCCAATGTGTCATCATTAGCCTACCTTCTGCCTCACATGAACATATGAACTCTGGCCTTTTTTCATATGTGTCGACACCTTGCTATCTGATGTGTCACCAAACCCGGGGTGACATTACAGGAATCAGAAATACCCATGACAATTCATGTAAGAAAATTGCCACAAAAGCAAAGATTCAAGAGAAGACAGACTTCTGTTGACAAACAAAGCTGAATGAAAACAAAATTAATATAAATAAATTAATGTGGAAAGCATTCAGTGAGTTTAAAAATAAAATTTTGATGACCAGTCTGGAGAAAAATCCTAAGAAGGTTTGGTTTGACACAAAGTCAGAAAATTGATCAAAATTATCTATTGTCACTCAGTGATCAAGTGGGCACTGAAACAGAAGCTGACAGAGAGAAGACTGAAGAACAGAATCTGGTCTTCTGAAATCGTTTCACTGAAGAACATTGTCATACAGTTCCACCTTTCAGCCACCACAAAATGGGTGATATTGAGATAAATTATCACAAGACAGAAAACCACCAAAAATTTCTCAGTTAAGGAAAGTCAATAGGGAATGATAAGGTGCCTGTACAGCTCTAAATAGATTGTACAAAAAAGCTTGCTCTTCCTCTAACAAGAATTTTTATAGGTCATGGGGGAAACAAAGCATTCCAAGTGATTTTGAAAAGGTGCAGGTAATTTCCATTTTCTTAAAGACTCATCGCAGGTAACTGTAGGTATGTACCACTGACATCAGTTTGTTATAAATTATGGAACATATTTTATTCCTCTTTGTTATGACCTGCTCTTAATGGTAGTCAACCTGGAGTCTGCAAACAATGGTCTTGTGAAACCCAGCTCACTCCATCCTTGCATCAGTGTTTCAGTCACAGTGTGTAATTATATCGTCTTCTGATATAACAGGAGTATTATATATCATAATTTTCATAGGAATCATGGTGGCCATGGAACAGGTCCACCTCTGCTGTTTTTAGAATGTGATGTCCAGGTGGTGCTGCACATTTACTTAAAAATAAACTGGAGTTCCATCATTTTTCACTCACATTATGCTGTGAACTGACAGTGGCACCTCATTCAATATGGCAGTAAGAAGACCGTAAGAAAATGGAATAGATAGGTTTAGACTGGTTGGCACTAGATACGGCCCAATGATCTGATCATATTTGTTAAAACATAATCTGCATTGGTTGCTACTAACTACTTACACATGCATTTTCATGAGCACAAATATGATTGCTCTGTGCATTTATAGTGGCATCTTCACTGATTGTGTGTTCATTGGTAAATAGCACCAAAAAGGAAATTGTGACAGCACTGGAGCACTGTAGACATCATTGTATTGTGCAAACTGTTACACATTGTGGGTGGTCCTCCACAACAACTGCCTGAACTTCTTGGAGAAAGTCTCGATCTAGCTCTTGTCTATAGACAACTCTCCAAAACTAGTATGAGATTTGGCCAACACTTGGTGAGTGCTAATGGACAGTTGCTCACCAAAGTATTAGAAAACAACCATTCAGAGTAAGCATAGATGGTTGGCAACCACTTTTGACAACTAATACTGGACAGAAATGCAGACAAATTGATATAGTATTCAGAAACTCTACAATATGTATGGTAAGTTTCTCAGTATGATGCAGTACTTCTGTACATACCAAAAAAGTGAATAACACATTCACATTACAAATTTGGAAAAACTCCAGTTGGAAAATTTGACACCTAACTTCACTTTCCTAGTTTCTCACAGTCTTCTGTCAGTTACTGTGAATGTGAAATGATACAGAGGATTTATGTTGGGACACAGCACACAACAGTAAGCAAGTCTGTTAGTACCATCAGTTTAATTGTAGTCAAGTAGCAAATCGGTCATTTCATTACTTGTGTACAATGTTGCAATTCTGTCAACAATATTACTACACTGGTATGTGCCATAGGTGCTGAACTGTGATGAAAATGAAGGACCATAGAAGATGCAGCACATACAAAGGAATGCTGTTAGGTGCAGTCCATAAATTTAGCTTACACACAAACTAGTGGCTGCATAATTACATAGGCTATCAATTTTTTCACCATTTACTGATAGGAAGATAATGTATTTTTTTTCATTGGAGTTCACTTTACATTGATAAGGTCTTTGTAGTACATTAATGATTTGGCAGCCCCTGGAATGAAAGTAGCATAACTGAGAATGTGTCTGAAAACATTCATGATGATATATATGGCTACGTGCACTCATCAGAATGTTTATTACCTACAGAGGTTGAAATGGGTATACAATAAGAGTACAAACACATAGGCAAATAATGAGAGATGCTTCATGAGGCTGTATGTAAATGATTCTGTTATATACATGAATGTTGCAATGGCATTAGGTAGGGAAACGTAGGAAAACTTGCTTTGGATTGAAGTTTAGAGGTAGTGTTGTCAGTTAACCATCAATATAAACATACACTCCTGGAAATGGAAAAAAGAACACATTGACACCGGTGTGTCAGACCCACCATACTTGCTCCGGACACTGCGAGAGGGCTGTACAAGCAATGATCACACGCACGGCACAGCGGACACACCAGGAACTGCGGTGTTGGCCGTCGAATGGCGCTAGCTGCGCAGCATTTGTGCACCGCCGCCGTCAGTGTCAGCCAGTTTGCCGTGGCATACGGAGCTCCATCGCAGTCTTTAACACTGGTAGCATGCCGCGACAGCGTGGACGTGAACCGTATGTGCAGTTGACGGACTTTGAGCGAGGGCATATAGTGGGCATGCGGGAGGCCGGGTGGACGTACCGCCGAATTGCTCAACACGCGGGGCATGAGGTCTCCACAGTACATCGATGTTGTCGCCAGTGGTCGGCGGAAGGTGCACGTGCCCGTCGACCTGGGACCGGACCGCAGCGACGCACGGATGCACGCCAAGACCGTAGGATCCGACGCAGTGCCATAGGGGACCGCACCGCCACTTCCCAGCAAATTAGGGTCACTGTTGCTCCTGGGGTCTCGGCGAGGACCATTCGCAACCGTCTCCATGAAGCTGGGCTATGGTCCCGCACACCGTTAGGCCGTCTTCCGCTCACGCCCCAACATCGTGCAGCCCGCCTCCAGTGGTGTCGCGACAGGCGTGAATGGAGGGACGAATGGAGACGTGTCGTCTTCAGCGATGAGAGTCGCTTCTGCCTTGGTGCCAATGATGGTCGTATGCATGTTTGGCGCCGTGCAGGTGAGCGCCACAATCAGGACTGCATACGACCGAGGCACACAGGGCCAACACCCGGCATCATGGTGTGGGGAGCGATCTCCTACACTGGCCGTACACCACTGGTGATCGTCGAGGGGACACTGAATAGTGCACGGTACATCCAAACCGTCATCGAACCCATCGTTCTACCATTCATAGATCGGCAAGGGAACTTGCTGTTCCAACAGGACAATGCACGTCCGCATGTATCCCGTGCCACCCAACGTGCTCTAGAAGGTGTAAGTCAACTACCCTGGCCAGCAAGATCTCCGGATCTGTCCCCCATTGAGCATGTTTGGGACTGGGTGAAGCGTCGTCTCACGCGGTCTGCACGTCCAGCACGAACGCTGGTCCAACTGAGGTGCCAGGTGGAAATGGCATGGCAAGCCGTTCCACAGGACTACATCCAGCATCTCTACGATCGTCTCCATGGGAGAATAGCAGCCTGCATTGCTGCGAAAGGTGGATATACACTGTACTAGTGCCGACATTGTGCATGCTCTGTTGCCTGTGTCTATGTGCCTGTGGTTCTGTCAGTGTGATCATGTGATGTATCTGACCCCAGGAATGTGTCAATAAAGTTTCCCCTTCCTGGGACAATGAATTCACGGTGTTCTTATTTCAATTTCCAGGAGTGTATGTAACAGTTTGTACATTAATAGGTGGATAGATCCATTCTTCTTCAGTTATACTATTGGCAATAAATCACAGGAAACAGTAACATTATTAGAATAACTGAGATTACTCATTTGAAGCAACCTAAAATGGGATGACTACACAAAACTAGTAATAGGAAAAGCACTGAGACCTTTATCTAGCATGATTAATAGAGACAAAGGTCCATATATAAGAAAGCTAAAAGAACAAACACTCAAAATTTCAGACCAGTATGTTTAAATCAGCTTTCTGGAGAATTCTTGAACATATTGTCAGTTCGAATATAATAAATTTCCTTGAGGCAGAAAAGCTTCTGTCCACAAATCAGTATGGTTTTGGAAAGCATTGCTCACGTGAAACTCAGTTTGCCCCCTTCTCGTGTGATACCCTGTGATCCACAGTAACCAGGGTAGCATGCAGCTTCCACATTCCTAAATTTCTGAAAAGCATTTAACACGGTGCCCCACACCAATCTGTTAACAAAGGTATGAGCATATGGAATAGCTTGCCAGATGTACGAGCAGCTCAAAGACTTCATAACTGATAAAACCCAACATACTGCGATCGACAGCAAGTTTTCATCAGAGACAAGAATATCATCAGGAGTGCCGAGGGAAGTGTGATAGGACTGCTGTTATTCCTTATATATATGTAAACAGTCTGATGGACAGGGTGAGCAGCAATCTGTGGCTGTTTGCTGATGATGCTGTGGTGTATGGGGAGCTGTTGTTGAGTGACTGTAGGATGATACAAGATGACTTAGACAAAAATTTTAGTTGGTGTGATGAATGACAGCTGGCTCTAAATGTAGAAAATGTAAGTTAATGCAGATGAGTAGGAAAAAGAAATCCATAATGTTTGAGTACAGCATTAGTAGTCTGTCACTTGACACAGTCATGTGAATTAAATATTTAGGCATAACACTGCAAAGTGACATGAAATGTAACGAGCATGAAGGATTACAGTAGGAAAGGTGAATGTTTGACTTTGGTTTAGTGGGAGAATTTTAGGAAAGTGTGGTTCATTTGTACAGGAGACTGTATATAGAACACTAGTGTGACCCATTCTTGAGCACTGCTTGAGTGTCTGTGATCCCACCAGGTAAGATTAAAAGGAAGTCGTCAAAGGAGTTCAGAGGTGGGCTGCTAGCAGCTGATCTGATATTCTGTACCCTCTTATTTTGGTCATTAGGTGGCAATGCAGAACTGTACTGAACATCTTTTAGAAGTGAAGCACATTGCATCAAACTGGGCACTGGTATCTACTGCTTTCTGGGTCTAGAGGATGAAGATAAAGAGCTGGGTTTCACATAATCACTGTTTTCAGAACCTATGTTGATTCCTATAGAGGTGATTTTTGGTCTACAAAAAATGTCACAATAACTTGCATGCTCAAACACTGGAATGACCTGAATTGTTTTCCAGTGCTACACTCCCTCAGCAACCTACAGAACACTGCTGCTAAAAGAGCAGCCCATTCTTTCATATATTGATAACTCATCAGGTCCGGTGGTCTGACCTTTGTTGACTTATTTCAGTTGATTTTCTATCCCATGGTCACTTATACTGATATCAATCACTTTGGCATTTGTGTGATGGTTTAATGTAGGGTAACCATAGAGCCAAACCAGAAGCAAAAGCATTAGGAGTTCTTCCACTGATGCAATGATGGAACATAAATAACAACAAAGGCCACTTACATTCTGCTTTAGGATAGACTGTTTCTAGGAATGGTACTCTCATTTTCAGGAGTCCTTTGTGTAAATATTTAGATTTGTGATCAAATTAAAAAAATAAAGTTTTCTGTTATGTTCATAGGTTACTCTAAAGAACTTCTAAATTATATGAAACTGTATTGCATCTAAAGCATTTCATAGTGGTTAAAAGTGACAGCAGCATTGTTACTGCTCTCTTCACTGCTGTTAGACTTGCAACAAGCATGTGGAAGCAACAGACATGTTACAAATATCAGGAAGCACACTTCAAGTGCATGCAGTGAAGAGCATTCCTAAGGGTTACTGGAGTATATGGAACATTGATAAATGTATGTTGATAATTCTGGGATTTTAATGTGAAATATGTTTTGTTCATTTCATTTTCTAAAATTTTAGAAGGCCTGTCCAGATCTACAATGAAATCATTTTTAAGATGAATGCAAATCTTTTACATACTTCCCTCAGATACAAACAATGGAAAATCCAGTATGGAACATAACACACATACACACAAATGACCATAGTCTCTGGCAGCTGAAGTCAGATATTTTCCTCAGATACAGCTATAAAGTAGTCACAATAATTTTAAATATAACAAAAAACTTAAATATATATATAATTCCCCTGTTCAAACTGTGAAATTGTACTCTGTGAATTCTTCAATATGTTATAGTTGGCAGAATGGAATGGGGCAGCAAATGCACCTGTTCACTGGTTCTCATTGTCTAACTCATGGATGATCTCCTATCCTTTTTACCCCCAGACACGTGCATTTAACATCTGTTAAAGTGCATGAATAAAATAGAACAGTCTAGGAGGCTGATGTCAAATGAAACATGTCCAAAAGAACAGATACCATCTTAGTAAATATATAGTTAAGGCTCACCAGCCACTTGACCATCTTCTTCTTCTGTGTGAATGCACAAACAGTGCCCGAACTCTTACGGGAATCGGCAACGCACCACAAGTAATGAGTATAATGGGCGGGGGCACTATGAATGTAGTGCAGGACAATACGTTGAGAATGTGGGTTTTGTGGGAGGCATGCCAGAGATAAATCCCTGCAGTCACGCTATCCTCTGTGTCCTCGGTGGCTCAGATGGATAGAGTGTCTGCCATGTAAGCAGGAGATCCCGGGTTCAAGTTCCAGTCGGGGCACACATTTTCATCTGTCCCTGTTGACGTATGTCAACACCTGTAAGCAGCTAAAGGTGTTCATTTCATTGTAAACAAACATGGGCAGAACTATGCAAACATTATGAATAAACACAGACAACATATAATAATTACAAATATCACAAACTGATGATGTTGAACGATACCTGCTATCATACACTGCCTTGCTGTTTCTGTGTCTATCTTGTATTATTTGTTTTAATTAATTATTATCAACAAATTAATAAAATTGGTGTTTTACCAGTGCAATATTTATGCTGCAAATTATACAAGTATGTCAGTTGTTGCATTTCAATGAGACCTTTAAAATCAGCAATTGCTCTACTTTGTACTTGAATTGGTTCAAAGGTTATAAATTATTCAGTAAATTGCACTTATTGCAGATTTATTTATTTAATATATTTTGATATAAAATTCATATAAATCGTATCAGCATCTCAGCTTCTTTCATTTGCCATACCATACTTTTAATACTAATTTGCGTTTGCGTATAATCCCTGCAAACATGGATAAAGCATTGTCTTAAAGCCATGTGGTGGAATGGGTTAAACCCACATGATGTCACATAACCATCAGCTGTTTGAAACTGACAGGTTTATGTGAAACGGTCTGCCACTGACCACTTGCTCGCTGCCATTTTCCATCCTCCTCTTGCCTGCTGCCTGGCTGAACCAACCTCACCAGTCACCGTGCATGTGCCCTTTAAGTGTGACTCATGATCAAACTTCTCTCTCCAAATGATAACAAATGAATGTCATGTCACAAATAGTATTAATAACACTTTGTCACCAGAAGAGTAAAGAGCAGTTTTTTCAACAAACCAAGCTCCAAGTACAATAAACATAATCTGTTAGTTTAATGTAAATTTTTATCCCCACATACTGTGACCTTCGATCATAGGACTTCAAACATTGTGTTAGAAATTTAAAATTCTTGCTGTGATGAGTGTTGTGGTTACGGTATGGTGAAAACAGAGAGGTACAAGTGAATGTCATTCTCTGTGTAATAAAATCCAAACCTCATATGTGTACAGGGAATAGAATTTAAAAAAGAAAGTGGACCATCAGAAATCCTTTGCTTCTAATCATTTTCTTTTGCAATGCCATTGCACAACCGGAAATGAATTTTTCTCCTTGATGCGCCTAGTGATACTAAGCCCTGTGCCACGCCCGGCCTCACCAGAAACTAACAGCTTCTTGAAGTGGTTGTGTTACTTAAGCCAGCACGTCTTTTAACACCTGTCACAGTGACACACACATTCACAGAGACACAGGGGCGCCACAGAGAACCCAGAGAGCACCTATAACTTCACTGAAATGAAAATTGCGGTAGCAAATTACATCTCTATGAGCAAAACTCTCAAGGTGACCGTACACACTTTTGCCTCCACATTTAGCAAACACAACAGTTAACCAACCATTACAGTTGCCAGGTGGAGTAGCACCAGCCTGACTTAAAGCAAAGTCAAATCTACAGTCGAAAAACATGCACAGTCCATCAATAACAGCACAAGAAGCGATGCCTTTAACTTTAACTTTATTTTTAGCTGTGATAACAGCAGTCTTCAACTCAACATTGTCTATAGCCTTATACACAGACACATGTGAGCAACAACGACAATGATAGCTCATAGAGATGTAATTTGTTATCTTACTTTTCATTTTAGTGAAGTTGTAGGTGATAGTAGTTCTTATTTAGTTCCTGTGTGAACTTTGTTTATAAGTACTCATGCCACAGGAAGGTAGTTTCTGGTAAGACTGTAGCACTCAAAATGCCCCAAGAAGCTAATGCAATAACAAATAACCAGCTCAAAGTAACAGTGATAAGACTATCTCCTTGGTGTCTGTGTTTGGGACACCTGACAAAATACAAGTTACAAATGCTAAGCTACTCAGTTTATTTGCTAAGAAGTCCATGTGTACCTTCTAGCTTAAATTTTTTCCTGGGTTTAGGCCTAAGAACTTTACATGGTTGCTTCCAGGAGCTCCTGATAATTGCAAGATATTTTTATGTATCTTCATTCTAATGATTTTCTTTCAAATTGCACCATTTGGGTTTTAAATACATTTTCCATTTTGATGGAACTAGGCTCCACAGTTTTCTAAAGTAATTTTTTTTTTGTTCGTTTATCTTCCAAGAGTGTCTTGACACTAACTTCGGTGCCACTAATGGCCTTAACATAAGACCAGAATTTTTTTGAAGTTTTATGATATGTTTTTCAACAACAGTCTGTTGTGGTTGCCACTGAACACTTCAAGCAATATCTTTTTGACAGTCAAATGCATTTCATTTAGCATCTCTCATTCTAGAGCTCTGTGCCTTGTTTTACACATATTGTGCAGAAGTTGTTGTTTTTATAGAAGTTTCTTTACTGGGACTGTTATTCCATGGAGGGTTCCTCTCACCATGAACTGTTATACTAGGTAAATATTTACTCAGTACTTGGTCAATTGTTCTCCAACTTGAGCTGCAGTTCTTCTAAACACTCCTGCCCAGAATTAAGTACTTCAAATTATCCTTGAGATATGACACTACTGTCTCTTTAGCAAAAGCAGAATAAGTATTTCTAGAGATTAAATTTCTATTAGTCTTGATTATGAAAAAATTCTCTTAGGCAATTGAATTCAAAATATTGGTGATGTTTCTTATGGGTGCATTCGGTCTAGAATATCTCATCAGAACCACTAGAAGGGAAATATAATTTATACAGTTTTAGGTCTTAATGTTCCTTCTCTACTTCAAAAATAATGTATCTCACTATAATATTAATTTTAACTCATTGTTTCATTCCAGACTGTATCCAGCTTGCTTGATGTTCCCAATCCCACTGGAAACGGTGATGGGAACTGTGTGATCAGTCTCCCAGTGCCTTCAAGCAACCAGACATCACAATCACAACCAGCATCTTTCACAACAATGACGCCTAAGGAGATATCTCAATGGATAGACAAACGAAGTCGAATCGTGTTTCCCATTGCATTTCTTATATTCAATCTATTTTATTGGTCATTTGTATGGATTTTCTGAAAATCCATCAACACAGATTTTAAGCCTTGCTGACAGTTGCCACAAAAGTGAAGACATATTGAATTTGTTCACATACAATAAAAAGATGCACAAAAACTTGCCACTGCATCTGAAAGAACTGTGGTGTGTAAACATTTTAGTGCAAGTTGTGGATTTGCTTGCAGGTATCAGTGCCTAACTGACATTAAGGTTCCAAGTGACTACAGAAGCAACAAATAATAGTTGTACTTATATGTCTTAGAAAATACAAACTATGATTGAGTATCAAGCTGGCCTGATGCAATAAAATGTGTATGCTCTTGGTTTCATTAAGAAATCATGCTCAGTTAAGCAGGCCAATGAAGATTTAATATTTAATTACATCTCAGAAAGCATTATGTGAGTGTAAGTGCCAAAAAATCTCATTGTAAATACTTTGTGTCAGAAGACTGGTATTATTTATGTATGCCTATATTTAAATTTTGTTGAAGAAATTAACTAATAACATTTTAGTAAGTAAGGCTGTTTTATATGTAAAATATATTTGTATATAAATCTCTCATCATGACTCATTTAAGAATAATGAAATGAATGTTTAAAGAATGTTTGTGGATGTGCTGCATAGTACAAATCTTAAAGCAAAGGAACATGTCACACAAGTGCTATGTAAGTACAATGTCTGTGACTGAATTCTGGCTAATGAGGAAGCTCAGCATGAAAGTTCTTTTTTATTTCAGTAGGACTATAATAAATTTGAAATTGTTTGGAGTGATTGGCCTGTGTGACAACAGCAATTTTAAAAAATATTTTCCTTCTGTACCTGTATGTAAGAAGACATATAGGAGAATCTGTAAAATATTAAATAAAAGTACAAATACTTTTGCCTGAATTTGGTATGGTTTGCAATTCACAGCAATTTCTTAAAGTCATGGATCGCATTGTAGTAAAATAATTATAATTACAATATACAGAAATCTGGTTCTTCAGGTATGTAACAGCTTCTGTATCACATTCCAAATCATAATAAAATGATTTAATGCAGCTTCCTCCATTTCTGTTAACATATTTAATGTATTAAGCACTTTTATGTTGTACTTAATCTTATTTGGAATGCATGTTGGAGTGTGACTATGCAACTGATTCACTGTAGTAAGTGAAACTTTTTAAGCTATGCACACAAATAAAACTTCAGGACTAAAAGAATCATGACTAATTTTTTAAGTGATGCTTGTTGAAATTCCTTGTTCCTTACCTTTATCAACTGACTAACTTGCATCTGAATGCACCTGCTTCACATGTTTCTCACATTTCTCAGTTCTGATGCAAAACTGCACCAATTGGCCACGTATGCCATTGTTGCCAGGCAACCAGACAATTGTCACTGGGTCATTGTTTATACTCTCCTATCAAGCTACCAGGCAGGTGCAAGCAGGTGACCTTAACTAGTGACCAATCACCAACTTTCTCCTCCGAATGCAAAAATATTTTGTTGACACCAACCCACATAGAGAGAAACAATCACCATGACAAAATAAGGGAAATAAGAGCTCGTATGGAAAGATATAGTTGTTCATTCTTTCCGCATGCTGTACGAGATTGGAATAATAGAGAATTGTGAAGATGGTTTGATGAACCCTCTGCCAGGCACTTAAATGTGATTTGCAGAGTACCCATGTAGATGTAGATGTAGATAGATGCTGTGCTACTGGACCTTCCAGCATCTGATGGACACCTGCCATCAGCCCATGACCCTTACACTGAATTCTATTGTTTGGGCCATCATGCCATCCAGTTTTCTCATTGCAATCTTTGCCTTACCACTACTTTCTGTGCTAAGCAGGGTCAGCTCGACGTGCCAGAATGCTATGCCAGCTTCAGCTGGCTGCTGGCACTACATGAGCCATTGTCAGATGCTGCCTCGCAGCAGTGTGTGTGAGACCTAGGCACTTCCACTGTTGTTACACTGATATGAATACATCATGGGTCCATGCAAGGCCACACCCACAAGAGAAGGGCATGTACTTCTTTTTTGTGTCTACATTAGTAAATAAGTGGTTTATCATTCACTTAGAAACTGAGATGTGTGTGTGGAGCTTTTTCTCTTCCTTCCCATTTCTGAATCATACTCCTCTACTTCTTTCTGTGAACCTTCCCTTTAGTTAGGTATCTGAAAGCTATTATATAGATAGACTAGTGTCTCAACAGGCACTGCATTCTGCAGCATTGTCTTATGGTGAGATTTTATTGGCTTTTCATCATGCAGTACCTGACTCAAAATGGTGTAGTATGCTACTGAGATAAAGCACAGATGTGGGATGGGTCATTGTGCATGTCATCACTATACTGCTCCTGGTCCCTCCAAGCTCAGTCGGCATGATATGAAAGAATCTACCCAAGAAAACTGTTGAAACCAGGGTAGAGGATTATGGGCAAAAGGTAAAGAGTGTCATAATGGGAGTACGTAACAAGATCCAAGGGAAAAGTGTAATGACGAGAAGGTGCTAAGTGAACACAGGTTGAAGCTGGCATAGCACCTGTGGCTAATAAAAAAATGTTAATGATATCACAAAACTTATGGAGCATGATACAGTGATGAGAAGTGATGTAAGCTTTGGGTGATACTTCTCCAAGCATTGTGATCAGTATTGTGACTGTAGTGACTATCACAGATTCTTCTTGTAAATAGTTTATATTCAAGTCTACCTGGCTGAGTTCTTGTACTTAGACTAGTAGATTTTAAAACACAATAAGAGGTAACTGGTTAACAAGACAATGTATAACATAGGGAATATGATGAATTTATTGATAGCAAGGGATATGTTGATGAAGCTAGGTTTAGATTTAAAGAAAATATTTAATAGGTATGAGCGAGAACATAATTCGGTACTTTTTTACTTCTACATCTACATCTACATCTAGTCTCCAAAAGTCACCTTGTGGTGTGTGGAGGAGCATACTTCATGTACCACTGTTGTTTCTCCCCTTTCCTGTTCCAGTCACAAATGGTTTGTGGGAAAAGTGGCTGGTGGAAAGCATCGATGAAGCTCAAATTTCTCTAATTTTATCTTCATAGTCTATTCACAAAATATAGTAGGAGGAAGTAATATATTTATTAACTCATCTAGGAATGTGTGCTCTCAGAAATTTAATTGTTAACTGCACCATGATGGAGAACACCTCTCTTGCAGCATCTCCAACTGGAGTTGGTTGATAATTTCTGTGATGCTTCTGTGCTTACTAAATGAGCCTATAATGAAACATGCTGCTCTTATTTGGATTTTCCCTATTTCCTCTATCAATCTTATCTGGTTTGGATCCCGGCTGGTGGAAAGCATCGATGAAGCTCAAATTTCTCTAATTTTATCTTCATAGTCTATTCACAAAATATAGTAGGAGGAAGTAATATATTTATTAACTCATCTAGGAATGTGTGCTCTCAGAAATTTAATTGTTAACTGCGCCATGATGGAGAACACCTCTCTTGCAGCATCTCCAACTGGAGTTGGTTGATAATTTCTGTGATGCTTCTGTGCTTACTAAATGAGCCTATAATGAAACACGCTGCTCTTATTTGGATCTTCCCTATTTCCTCTATCAATCTTATCTGGTTTGGATCCCATACCAACAAGCAGTGTCTAAGTACTGGTCAAAGGAGCATTTTTAAACTACCCCCTTTGTTGATTGAGTACATTTCTTAAGGATTCTTCCAATGAATATATCTGGCATCCGTTTTTTCCTGTGATTACTTTTGTGTCATAGTTTGACTTTAAATCACTCCATGAGCATATTTATAGATATATTATGGAAGTATCTGATTCCAGTTATCATTTTGTAAAATACACAATAATGGATGTTTTATATATGGGCGAGGGTAAGGAGTCATTCCAATCCCGGGAGCGGAAAGACTTACCTTAGGAGGAAAAAAAGGACAGGTATACGCGCGCGCGCGCACACACACACACACACACACACACACACACACACACACATATACAGACACAAGCAGATATTTGTAAAGGCAAAGAGTTTGGGCAGAGATGTCAGTCGAGGCGGAAGTACAGAGGCAAAGATGTTGTTGAATGACAGGTGAGGTATGAGTGGCGGCACTTGAAATTAGCGGAGGTCGAGGCCTGGTGGGTAACGGGAAGATAGGATATACTGAAGGGCAAGTTCCCATCTCCGGAGTTCTGATAGGTTGGTGTTAGTGGGAAGTATCCAGATAACCCGGACGGTGTAACACTGTGCCAAGATGTGCTGGCCGTGCACCAAGGCATGTTTAGCCACAGGGTGATCCTCATTACCAACAAACACTGTCTGCCTGTGTCCATTCATGCGAATGGACAGTTTATTGCTGGTCATTCCCAAATAGAAAGCTTCACAGTGTAGGCAGGTCAGCTGGTAATTCTCGTGGGTGCTTTCACACGTGGCTCTGCCTTTGATTGTGTACACCTTCCGGGCTACAGGACTGGAGTAGGTGGTGGTGGGAGGGTGCATGGGACAGGTTTTACACTGGGGGCGGTTACAAGGGTAGGAGCCAGAGGGTAGGGAAGGTGGTTTGGGGATTTCATAGGGATGAACCAAGAGGTTACGAAGGTTAGGTGGACAGCGGAAAGACACTCTTGGTGGAGTGGGGAGGATTTCATGAAGGATGGATCTCATTTCAGGGCAGGATTTGAGGAAGTCATATCCCTGCTGGAGAGCCACATTCAGAGTCTGATCCAGTCCGAGAAAGTATCCTGTCACAAGTGGGGCACTTTTGGGGTTCTTCTGTGGGAGGTTCTGGGTTTAAGGGGATGAGGAAGTGGCTCTGGTTATTTGCTTCTGTACCAGATCAGGAGGGTAGTTGCGGGATACGAAAGCTGTTTTCAGATTGTTGGTGTAATGGTTCAGGGATTCCGGACTGGAGCAGATTCGTTTGCCACGAAGACCTAGGCTGTAGGGAAGGGACCATTTGATATGGAATGGGTGGCAGCTGTCATAATGGAGGTACTGTTGTTTGTTGGTGGGTTTGGACATCCGTCCACATCAAACCCACCAACAAGTCATCAAGAACACTGCTCTATTTGAGACATATGGCAAGTTCGTTCAAATACTGGAATCCCATCAGGTGCAGTAATGGCCTCTCTTCTGTTGAGCAATTTCAGTTGCTTTTCTATACTACAGTCATTTATTTCGATATCAGCCATTTTGTCATTCATGCAAGATTTAAAGGAGCTTCTACAGTGCAATCTTCCTCTGTGAAACAGTTCTGGAAAAAGATGTTGAATATATTGCACTTTTCTGTATTATCCTCCACTTAAATGCCGTTATGAGCAGAGAGTGTGTGGACAAATGGCTTCAATCCATTTAATGATTTAATATAAGACTGAAACTTCTTAGGATTTTCTGTGAAGAAAGCTGGTTGTCTGATTAATTGCTCAAGTTAACTTTTGTATAAGGTATTTAGAACTACTTCCGCTCAAATGTTCCACCACTACCGTTCCAAGGCCAGGGGATTTATAAAACCATATGATGACTATGTTTGGTCCACATTTAAGACTTACCTTAACCCACATTGGTTGGTTTGGGGGATTAAAGGGACCAGACTGCTACGGTCATCGGTCTTAACCCACATTATTTTCAGTTTAGTAGCTGCACTTACCTCACAATATATCTTATTTTTTAGCTAGATGATATCACATTTTTTATGGCTATAAACACACATCCACCAACATTGTTCATCACATCTTTATGATACACATTCCAATCAAAGTTTAGAATTTCATTGCTGTTAACATCTGGTTTCAACCAGCTTTCTACTGCTAGTGCTGTGTGGGCATTGTTATCATTTATCAGCAAGATTAGTTCTGGGAGCTTTCCATAGACACTCCTGCAGTTAACTAATATTACATTAATAGTTTCTTCCCCTGAACCTCTATGACAAATGGCACCCTATCTGGAATCAGAACACAGCTTATCAGGCCTGTGGTGGAATTTCTCTATCCTAAGAAACCCACATGTGAACACCACACATTCTCCACTCCATTACCCTAATGGCCACTTAGTGTGTGTAGTGCTTGCCCGAGTAAGGAGTTCCAAAAATTCCCCACCCATTAGCGGAGGTAAAGAAATTCACATCCAGGATCATCACCCCAAAATGTCAGGACCATGATCAGTTTTGGGAACAATGCTGCAAAGAAATATCTCTGCTTCCACCCTGCGGCTGAGGCTAGCTGTCTTCACTAAAGCAGTCAGTCCCAGGTGAGAGGCACCACACTTGCCTACAAGAGCCATGTCACCCAGTGCACTCAATTACTACCAGCAGAGCCCCTTCCACAACTTGGAACCCCCCCCCCCCCCCCCCCCGCCTCCCTCCAGCAAGCTAAGAGTGGACTCTGGCCTTCTTTCCCAACCCGCTTGCTATTTCCCTGAGGGACTTCATCTCACTCCTAACACTGGAACTTCCAGTGACACAATAAGTCCCACCCTCTGCATTTGTTCAAACCTCTCAGGAATATTGGCTACAGTCGCAACAGACAAGGTATCTCAGACTGGGTCCGATGTACTTTCAGCAGTAGGCAATTCCTCAAATTTGTTTTGAGACATAATGGGATAGCAGTGCAGCTGATGCTCACTTTCGCCTTTTGCTCAGAGATAAGCAACTCTGCCACCATTCACCAATCACCGTCAAATAAGAGTCAACAGCCTGGGTCATGTGAATCAGAAGGTGCTGCAGTGCAAGGACTTTTAGATAGATGAAAGAGGTATGGTGTAGAGATCACATAATTGTACAAAACCTTGAGGAATTGCAAATCCCTATGAGCTAGTCAACACTGCAGACTGGTCAAATGAATTGCATGGCCAGTCAGGGTTTTATGGATTACCTTTCCTAGAGAATCCACAGGTCAGCATAGAAGTGAGTGGATTATGAAAGAAGTCAACACAAGTTTGAATAGTGTGCGCAAAAGTAGCATATATCAGCTATCCTAACGTCTTCAACAGACCATGTATATGCTTTCCAGAACCAGATACCAATTACAATAATACAAACTATAGAGAGATATATTGTTTCTAATTGTATGTTCTACTTAGGCCTCGTCAGAGAAGTACCATGCTGAATTAAGATATGGGAGAGCAGAATGCCATCCTAACAATCAGAAAAATGGCTCCTACCTCTCCATAATGGCTGTAACTCAATGTGACTACTGCACAAGGAAATACAAAGGAAAATTGTGATAAAAACACTGTTCGTGGAAAGAGATGTTTTCTTAACTATAGATTATAGTCTCACTTCTTTTATCCCTAATTAATAATGCATAAAGTGCACTGTTAATAATTATTAGCATCAAATAAAATCATACATCATACTAAAACAATGTACAGTAGCTGCTAAACAATAAGGTATAGATCTTATTTTACTCATTATTTATTTGGAAAGTTCATACAATTTGAAATTTATTTACAGCAGTGGTATGTTTGATTTATTGTGTGCAATACTTCTTGTTGGTATAGTTCATTTAAGCAATATTTTTCAGCAACACTTCTTGAGGAAACTTACTTAAAAGAATATAAAATTTGCTAAGGCTGCTTTTAAAGAATTTCTGAACAATAATTATATGGGTGAGAGGAGGGTGTAAGGTACAAAGTCTCCCTTACATATCTTGATTTTATATCCATGTTGTGTAACTTCACATAAATGAACACACAGAATGAGTTGAGAAATAGAGTGTTTCTTGTTAAGGAGATAATTACCTTAATATTGTCTTAGAGTTATTTCATAGTCTGCCATTGTTGTGTTCTTGTCTGAAGTATTCCTTTCAAGCTACATGCAGTTCCGAGAACAGTTGAGCTGCCTGTGATGTCACCAAAAGTAGTAGCAATGAGATCCCAGACCTTACATAGCTCCCAAGGAATAATGAAGACTGGAACATAGAGCTGACAGGAATGTCAAGGGGAAATTCAATTGTTTGTGGTGTGAGAACAAAGTTGGTCAGTCCTGCTTGTCTACATTTGTCTATGTTTATGAAGAAATAATAAAATGTTATTCTGTATTTGAGGAATAGTGCCACTCTTTTAGTAGAGCAGAGAGATACAAAACAAAAAAGGATTTTGTCAAGAGTCAGTCAACGTTTGCTCCTCTGAAGACACAAGATAGTCGAAAACACTTGAAGGGGAATGGGGGTTTCAGCTTGGTAGCTCTACTGGGGGCACAGGATCATCTTGGTATCGCTCTGCTGTAATGGCCTGTATAATCAAAAGCTATGTAGTAGAAACAGAACTATAAATGAGGTGTTTCAAGCAACAAAAAAGTAAGCATTTTTATTAAAATATTTCAGAATAAATAAATAAAAACTGATTTTAGTCTTATTTGCTGTAAAACAACTATTTCTGGTGTGATACTGAAATACAAAATGTTTAACTTCTTCACTATCCACTGTTCATCTGCGTCCCACTTCTTCCAAGAACCGACAATGACAATTTTATACCAACAATGAAAAATCCGCCAAAAATCTTCAAGAGGCAGTTGCAGCTCAAACATGATTTCTGCTCTGCCAGTGACTCCCTTAAGCTGCTACCACTGTGTGTGTGTGTGTGTGTGGGGGGGGGGGGGGGGGGGGCAGGTGCACGCTGTTGATAGGTAATGTGTGTGTGTGTGTGTGTGTGTGTGTGTACTGATTACTACATTTACACATAAATTAAACTTCATATTACCATAAATACTAGTTAAACATGTAGAACATAAACTTCCAGTTGCATATACAGGAACAACTAGAGCTACAATTTTTGTAACCCAACTGAGATCAAATTACTCCTCTTTTAGCAGTGTCTACGGAGGTGTTCATATAAAACTAAAACTACTACTACTACTACCACCACCACCACCACCATCACTACAAGATGTCAGCTGGTATAATGACTAGTGTTACAACAGGTACAGAAATCCCAAGAAGAGCAGACATTCTAAAGTAAGTAAACTTTGATGATGATCTGTAAGTGTGCCTATGCACCACTACACAGTCATCTACAGGTAAGTGGTTGTTTGTTTTCATTCCCCTACATTGTTATCAAGACTAATTCTTAAAATCTACTGTGGCACAGTAAACCTTGTAATTGGGGCACCAAGTGGAACAAGGGAAAGATCTCATACCAAGTAATTAGGTCATAAAGTTTTTAGAGAAATAAAAAACTGAAATGTTGTAAATGTTGCACATTTATTTCACCGGGTGCACAAAATAACATCTGTTAGTGACACTTTTCTGCTTAATAACAAATACATTTTTCATCAATAAATGCAAGCAACTTACTGGGGATAACAACTCTGTTCACTTTTCTGCTTAATAACAAATACATTTTTCATCAATAAATGCAAGCAACTTACTGGGGATAACAATTCTGTTCATTTTCAACAAATAATTATGAAAAATTAATGGCGTACAGTCAAAAGAAAATATATAAAATTTTTGATGAAAAACTTTTAAACCAACTGATTAGCACTGTGTAACAGCTTCCATAACATCATCACAGAACATCACAGTATTCTATAAATGAAAGCAAAATGCATGTTTATAACAATAATAGTTGTCAACAATTGAATATGAAATACAACATTTATATATAGCTTTGTAAATCTGAAAGATGTTTTCAAACAATACTGCATATGAAGGCCAGTGTCACCCAGAAGTGACAGCAAGTACAATTGACTAATTATTCCTTACCTGCACTACATTTTGGCAATTTAAACAGTTTCTCAGGAGGCAAACTTCCACACACAAAAACTGAAACATGACTGTACAGAAAATGCATGCATGAAATCAGAACCAATCAAACTATTAACCAGTTTTACAGTACGAATAACACAAAACTGTGCCCTGCAATTAAACTTTATTTCACATTCTTTATGTTTAACTTAAAGACACAGTCATAAACTTTAATATAGTCAACAGTAAATGTAAAAATGAAATTCACAAAGATCAACAAAAATAATTAAGTTTTAATGAGAAGGACAAATGCAACAAAATCTGTACTACTGACAAATAGAATAATACTTTGAAATGAGAGTCCACAGTAACCTGATAACAGTACTAACATTAAAAATTTTTGAACATACACTATCAACAATATATGGATACAATGAGTCATTCTACTAAATGAGTGGATGATTCAAGAAACAGTTTTGCTACACTATAAAAAATTGTACATGTTTAGTGGGTTAGTATAGCAAACTCCCTTGCAGCACACAAAAATCAATAATAATTATTGAGAAAATTAGATATTCAAATGAAAGGCATATGTTTGCCCGAAATTTAACTCATCTCTCTCTATGTAGCAGGACATTGATATACACTATGTTTCCATTACTCAGTGTGGCTAACATTTTTTTTATCATCTCATGTATATGATAACTTAATTTTATTTTCTGTTCATGTATGTAGGAAGACAAAACAAAGTATAAAATGGCACCTTTCTTTCTATGACACCTAACTGTCATCCTCAGGTTGTTATGAGGTCAGAATTCATTTAAACTTTTCTGGGTTTTGTGTCAGTGTCTTCATTTATATTGTTCAGTTACCACATAAGTGACAATCCTATGTGAACCACTGGTAAATTCTGCTCCTTATTACACTTTTGTCATTATCTATGGGGGTCATAAACTTGCAAACATTTGGATAGCAATGTGTGATTTTAAAACATTATAATTACAGTAGCAGGGAAGTGAATGCAATATGGAGCAATTATTATTGGTTTACAAATATAAATAATCTAACAAAAGTGCAAAAAAAAAAAAAAAAAAAAAAAAAAAAAAAAAAAAAAAAAAAAAAAAAAAAAAAAAAAAGTGAAAGATCTGAATGTATCAGAAATTTTTCCTGAGAATACTGGTCCCACAATTAGAAGACTGGAAAATTAATTACTGTTCCATATAACATTCTTCAATATGCGTGGTTGCAAAAACTACCAATTTTTATGTTCATTCAATCCAATCATGTTTGACAATGAGGTGTATAAAGACAAAATAACTATTTATATTTTAGTAGTAACAGGAAGCCATGTTTATTAAATCTATCCAAGAGCCATATTAAAGTGAAAAAACAATTTTTTTTTCATTTTTTGGAAAATGATGGCCTTAAAAACAGTAAACTAACTAAAGTAAATTTACAGTGAATACAACAAAAGGAGCAGTAATTACTGGTTTACAATAACTGCCAAGAAAAGTGTACTGGATATGTAAACTAATGTTTAATATATTTTCCTGAGAATAATGGTCCCACAATTTGGAGACAAAAATAAATCATTCCTTTTAAGAATATAATGCCAATTTTCTGCAGCACATATCAAGTTATCTGCAACAATCAATTTCTTGTAATGACTAACATTTGGTCTTGAATAAATTAATACATTGTAACCAGTCTCTAGCTACTGGCTGTCATGCAAATAAACTGCTATCAATAAAAATTGAGAAAGTCAATAATTTTCACTTTATGTCTATAGACTACAAAGTAACACGGTACAAAGGTCTTAATGACACTACTTTAAAACTATTTACATAAAATTTCCATACAATGTTGTCATATAAATAAACTACTATCATATCAAATTGGGAAACTCAATAATTTTCACTTTATGTCTATAGACTGCAAAGTAACACGGTACAAAGGTATTAATGACACTACTTTAAAATGCTTTACACTTATTTCCATACATAACACAACAGTCATATTTGCTCACTATTATTATTCCACTGTCTACTTTTCCATTTGGTTTATATTCATCACATTACAAAATTTACGTTCTTCTCTTAAACAGACATAGAAACAAAACAGTTAGGAAAATACAAGAAGTGGAGACCATAAAAATGTGCATTAACAACTTTTTACTACAAAGGAAGTTTACGGTCACAATTTAAAGAAAAACTGCTCGCACCGCATCAATTCAAGGTTTTCAAATGCAGATATTACAGTAAACTAAAAATTACAATAAAAGTTCTAATCCCTTACATGTCATGAAAACCAGTGTCCAAGAACACTCATAATACTTACTTTATTTAAATGAACTCTTGTATGTAACAATTTGGGATGAAACATGAGAAATTTTAAGTACTGTGTTCCTGTCATGGTGGAAGTTTTCTCAAATGTCTTAATATAATTTTTTTTTTTAATTTTTAAGGCATGTAATATTTCTCAGTGTGTGTGATGTTCCATGAATTTACATGCAATACTTCTTCTAATACAATGTGAATAGAAGAGCTCTTTTTTTTTTTTTTTTTTAAGACTGGTACATATATGAAAAACAAAGATAATGCATTAGATCTGGACACTTTGTTACAGTCAATATGTTACTGACAATTTATATTATGATTGAGCAATGTGGTTTCTACTGTTTTCACAATTATGATGCCTCAGACTATATCATCTTGGATGAATACTATGTTTTACTCAGATGTGTCTGGTGGAATGGCAGCATAGAATTTCATGCTGTCAACTGTTACTGACATTTACAGTTGTTACATACAGAGCTTTTTGTCCTAACACTACACAGAACATATCGCAAATAGTGATTTGCACAACAAAAGTTCATTTAGAATGGTGTAATCCGGTAAAACAGGGGCACATTCGGATATAAGGAAATTACAGTGACCTCACTTGGCAAAGTACTGTGAAACATAATAAGGACAAGCATAAAACACAATTAAATGCTCATATAACCTATTAATTCTGATAACTTCCAAAATCTTACTACAAAGTCTCAGGATTCCCTAGTAGATCTTACACAGTTTCACCTTGCAACATTCTTGAAACCTACAGACAGATGTTGTAGTTGCTCCAATCATTATGAAAGTATAAATCTCTAAATCAATCACTACACATTGTTACTTAATAATTAACTTGTTCAATAAACAAAAACAATGGAAATTAAATTCTACATTTCAGATTTAAATACATTGTCACACCATGACCCATGGCATCCCAACACCATTTCTTTTTAATGCTTACGCACATTTACAGCAGCATTTCAAACTGCTGTTCTGATCATTGGTCCAATTATGGACTAAGAGCCCAATGTGACAAAATTGTTTTATTCCCCTGCTTCAAATATAAGGTTTTGCATAGAATTAGTTTCTCCTGGAAACCCCAACATGTGAATAACTGTCACATTTTGGCTCTTGTTTGTAATAGCACCTTCATGCATATTATATCGCATAAATACAAACAAATGCATCACTGTAAATTCTTAGCATATAGTTGTGTGCAGCAGAAACAGAGAGAGAGCAGTATCTGAACACCATATGATAAAAGGAAAAATATGAAATATTCTTTCACAAAAAAGACAATAGGCAGTTTATTAAACTATAATACTTCTGCCAGACACATAAAGAGGAAATCATAGAGACAGCCACAAGACGTAAATTGTATACAGGCATATAGTATATTGCAAAGTCATTAACACAGTCACAGGTATAAAGTCATGGCACCATATTATGTTGTTCTGTTTCCTTATTACATACAAGATACATGTATCACACAATTGAAAAGTAATACATATATTACACAGTTTACAACTTCAAACAATACTGACTTCAGTTATTTGATGTTTAAAAATTTGATGAAAATATTTTCAACAAGTAGCAAGTTTTTCACAAAAATTTTGCAGTCTCTCATGGATGGATAATTAAAATCAGTCTAATACTATTGCTTCTACAATAATCACATCAGACCATGTCACTAGGTATTAGCAGCTACTCCATTTCAGTCTAACACACGATTATTATTATTACTATTATTGCAATATTTCCCCTTTCTTTAAAGCCTCATAACAATAATAAAAAACTGAGTGAACTATAAGCTAGCTAATTCTTTTATTCAATTGTTTACTTAGAGAAACAAATGAAAAAAGGGTAACTGTACCATTTACTACAATAAAAGCATTAGACTCTGAAAACTTAACACATTCACACACTATTAACCTTTACTCAGTAGAGTCCATCAATAACTCAGAGCAAAAAATCTATTTATTGTATGGAAGACATCTAGAAACTTGCTGAACCAATAATATACCATAATCTCTTTTATAAAAATTAAATAAATATTACAGACTTTCAAAACAAATAGAAATAAAATCTACATAATAAATATAAATATCAAAATAGATTCACATTGTTTAACCACTGGATGTTGCACTTGTAATGCATGTCATTTCAGATATGGGTGCATGTATGTGTTACAAGAGAAGCAAACTGTAGCCGCAGAAGTAAGTGTGTGTGTGTGTGTGTGTGTGTGTGTGTGTGTGTGAACTTTTGCTTGGAAAAGAAGCAAGTGCTCATAAAGTACTGTGAATACTGTTTTTCTGTTACATGTTTCTATGCCCCATACATCAGTCTGCTATAGGTAACTGACTGCCTTTTCCTTATTTTGATTATTGTTCCATCCAGAAATTTCCATTATTATTCTACACTTACATTACTTACTTTACCATCTTCCATGCATAATATGGAAGAACCATCAAAGATATGTTACATGAAGAAGAGGCAATACACAATAGCAACAATATCTCAGAATGAGGCAAATATTTGACGATTATCCTTGTTTGTGTGAAGTGATAATTTTATGTCGGTAAAAACTGTAAACAAGAAACGTAAAAAAATGTATGAGAATAACAACTATGGTAATGAGTACAACAAAGATCTTAATTTATGATGATGTTTCAATGGCATTAAAAATGTGATTTCCTTCTACGACCAATCATGACAGTAACTGTTAACATTTCACCTGCAAGATAGAAAAACTGATTATGGGAATTTTTGTGTGTCCTAAATGAGGAAAAATCTGTTAATTGTTTTTAATGTACTTTGACATTCTATGTTTTGATGTTCATAGTTTGGAACTGATAAATTCATAAAGTTTACCATGTAAACCCTTTGATTCTCAAGTATTCTTTGCACTGTAGAAGTCAAACTGGCAAGTAGTACACTTACTCCAGTGGTTAAACAGCTAATTACTTCCTTTCTTTTGTGATGTAAATATAACCTATTGACCAGAAATAAGGTAACTTATTACTGAGGTAGTGCCAATACCCCAAAATTTTTTCGCAGTTGTTCCAGGAACACAAATGTTAAAATTGTCTGTGGCCCAAGTCTTATAAATGCTGGAACATAACCCTGAAAATAAGAAGCGTAATGATTTAGAAGATAACTAACAGGTTTGCTGCAACTTATGACTAAATACTGGAATGAAATAGTTAAGTGCTGAAGTATCAAATAAATGGTCTGGCATAACAAATCTGTGAGTGTCTCTTATAAAAGTGACTGAAGACATCCTGGTGTTAACATGTCAGTAGGTTTAGCAAATATCCATAATAAGAGAGAACAGAAAAACCTCTGTCTATATACTTGTAGTGTAAATGTGTAATGTGGTACTTCTAACAACTGAGTCCTGACTTAATACTAATACTAATAATAATAATAATAATAATAATAATAATAATAATAACTAAAAACAATGCATAAAGAATATTATATCCTGAGCAGATGAAGATGAATTACAAAGGTTCAGTGTAACAATAACAGCACTGTAGGTAGCTGCAGCAGTCCCTCTTCAAATATACCAAAGGTCTCACTGAGACCTTCACAGACCAAGGTTACACTCCCAACGTTGTACAGAAACAGATCTCCCATGCCTTCTCTCTCAAGTCATCCACCATCTCCCAAAGTCCCACCGCCGGGCCATAAAAGTGCCTTCCCCATGCGACTTCTCTTCTTCTCTGCTCCCTTATTCCCCCCCCCCCCCCCCCCCCCGCACCCCCACTTCACTGCCACCCACCTGACCACCTGACTGCACAAAGCTGCCCTACCCTATCCCCACCACATCCCTATATGCCACAAGGAGCATTTTACCATCCCTCACCCCTACCCTGCTATTATGATTTTACAGTGCTGTGTCACAAGACTCCTGGAGAACATAAGCCCACAGCAAAGGAGAAAAGCATTCAGTTCCCATGAAACTTAAGTACTACTGGGATCAATAAAAATCAAATAATATCAAAAGTATCACATAATCTTCAGTTTCCTAGCAGATTTTTATAGACGTCAAAACGCTTTAGAAATAACACCCCTGGTCAGAATGATGTCAAATTGCAACATAATATTATCGGAGAAGGGGGGAAAACGTATGGCAGAAGAAAAAAAATAGTGTGAAAATTGATCAATGGATGGTGCTGTATGTGTCAGGATACGTAAATGAAAACACATGTCATGTGCCTGACCCACTGAAGTTTGTATAAACACAACGGGTACACTGCTTTTCCTCCTCTTGCATCTGCGATGTTCACCATGAGTGTCTCAATGCAGGATTGCACTCTGCTTGTAAAGCTGTATTACAAGAATGATGACTATGCACATGTCGCTCTTCCCAAGTTCTGGACACTGGAGGGTTTGAAAAAAGGCGTTGGTCCGATGACTTCCGTGGGTCTTGAAAAAATGATTCAGTAATTTGAAAAGACGGGTTCTTTTTGGTGTGCAACGTGGTAGAGGGAGGAAACAAATTGATCTGACATCAGTGGAAGCTTGGCCACAGAATTGCAGGAGGAGATAAGTGGAGGTGTGCAAATGTGTAGTGCATGGAGAATTGCCCGAACATACCCTTTAGCACGGTGCGTAAAATACTACGAAACATCCTTCTTTGCTATCCATTCAAAATTACCCATGTGCATGAGTTGCTTTCTGTTGACCTGCCAGGAAGAAAGACCTTTGCTTTAGATTTTCTTGCTCTCATGTGTAATGGATCTGGGAGATGTGTTATTTTCTACCGGACTTGTCGATACCAAATTGTAAATGTTTTCTTATATTTTTGTCAGAATTTTTTATTGTAATTTGCCTTATTATGTGCTAATTTACTTATATTTTTGAGAGTGAAAGCATATTGATTACTATTAGTAAATGTGACAAAGAATATCAAAGAGACTGATTACAAGTGGAAGCTTGTGTGTTGTGTAAAATGTCTTTGACGCTGGAGTCATCTTTGACTGTAGTCAGTCGGCAGTGAACTCATGGTGTGTGTTGATGGTAGAACAGTGTGCAGGTCGCCGTCATAATATTTTGGAAGTGAACAAAAAAAAATGAATTATGTTACTACTTTTTTTATATAAACTTTAAGAAGAAACCACATTCGAAGAAATGGTATTTGAAGCACCAAAAATGAGGCAAACGCATTGAACCAGGTCATATCTACAGCCGACAAAACTGCATTGTGGAATCATACTTCCACTAGACAACTGAAGCCAAGACAAATATCGCCTTGTAAACATTTTACGGAAAAGGTACTGTCACGAAATATGCCAAATTTAAGCAAATAAAAATAGTGAGCATATTTCACATGGAAGTCGACAATGATTGGTTACAGAAGATTTTGTGGAAGGAGGAAGCCCACTTCCATCTGATAGGATATGTCAGTACACAGAATTGTCAGATATGGGCAACAGAAAACCCACACACAAATCAACCAGTTCTACTTCATCCTGAGAAGGTTAATGTGTGGTGCAGGTTTACAGTATCATTTATGATAGGGCCATATTTTTTTGAAGACACAGGTGCTTCTGGTCTTGTTACCTGTACCATCACTGGTAAGTGCTATAAGTGTCTTTTGTGCAACCATGTCATTCCAGCTCTCCAACAGCATGGATGTGATCATTTTTATGCAAGATGGCACACCTCCACACATTGAAAATCCAGTTAAGCAGCTGCTAAAGTGCCATTTTGGAAATGCTAGAATTATCAGCAGCCATTTCCCTACAACCTGGCCATGCTAATCACCTTATCTTAATCTGTGTGACTTCTGGCTGTGGGGCTATCTGAAAGATGTTGTGTTCAGTGTTCTAATTGCAAACTTAGCTGCATTGAAGGCACACATTGCGCAACGCGTTCTGAATGTGAGCCCCGAAACACTTCGATCAGTTGTGGAACATGCTGTTTCTTGATTTCAACTTGTTGCAGAAAACAGTGGACAGCATACTGAACACGTTTTGTGCCAGTAACACGGAAATTAATAATCCTATTTGATTTTGAGTGATGCTTTTTATGCAGTTTTTTGACTTGGGACAATTAAAAACCAATTTTTCTCATCTGATGTGATAAGACCTTGCCATTGTGGATGGGCTTATGCAACTAACAGTAACACATCTGTACAGCCATGCACACTGAGCAGTACAGTTTGTTTAATGTCAAATGAACACCTTAGGCATTGTTGTATGATTCATTTGTCATTTGTAGTCAACCACTATTAAAATTGTGATGCTTACAGTGCCATCTATTGTTACATTTTGTAACTATTTATTTTTCTTCTGCCATATGTTTTACCCCTTCTCCGATAATATTCCATTGCAATTACAGACAGCCAATGGTAAGCAGACTAGACACACACACACACACACACACACACACACACACACACACACACACACACACACGTGCGGGACAGCTCCCATGTTCCAATATGCATTTTGAAATGTGACACTCTTATATGGACCTAGGGTATGCTCACTCATGTAGGTACATAGCAAAATCCTCAAGCGGATAGTGCCAATAAACTGTGGACTTTGGTTCAAACAGCTTGGCAGGCCAGTCCTTCATTATGTGTAAACTGAGTGTTCAGTTCCATGCAATGACATACATGGTTTCCGTTCATGAGGATTATGAAGATATTGGCTTTTTGTCAGTACGATAACAATGCTGATGTTAAGTACTGAGTTGTTATCTGTTGTACAAGTTTTTAGCTGTATCAGGATGTTCAAGCTGCTCTACACATTGCATGATCTCCAATAAAATTGAATTGTACCCAACAAACAATAACCTCTTTCATTCACAGGATACGTAACTTTTCACTCACTCTTCCTTCTTCCCTGCCTGCTAGTAATTTTACACTTACTGATCCTTTAATGACAATTTTTCCGATCAAAATATAATAGAATATAAATTGGTTGAATAAGTTCTGCATCCTTTAATACTAATTTTTTCAGTTTCTCTCTCATATTTTCTGTGTTTTGATCCCCCATTTTGCAACGTGTGAATCTTTGTACATTTTATGATTCAAGACCGAAATGTTTAAATTTCAATAAGTAGTACCAATTTACACATGTCATATAGTCAGAAGAGCTGTCAGCTATGTGGCAATTTTATATATCTGCTACAATTTGAATGTCTACTGACATGAAGTGTTACTGTTTATGTTAAAGGTACGATGCATGAACCAACAAGTACTTTATTTGACAGCTAGGGTATACATTAAACATAGGTTGAGACACACTTTATAAAATCACTGTGGCAACAACATTAAATCTTACCTTGAAGAAACCCAGTGGACCAAGTTTGGCAGTATACGTGGCTATGTGCCATAAGCTCTGCAAAATAACAGAAGACAACAATGATGAATATAAAGATTATGTGAGTTCTTTGGCAGAAGTTTCCAGCATCAGAGTTACAAAATATATGAAAATCAGAATACTTTTTAAAAATAATGTTACACATGGCCCATACCATTACAGGCTGTAGAAGTTCAAAAGCAAAACAACAAACTAATTGCCATATCAACTTTCACCACCTTAAAATGATCACATAGACTGGGTTGCTTTAAAAAATTTCAAGTATGCAAGCAATGCCAAAATACTAATAACAATATCAAAAAGGTACCACACATACAAAACATAGTGTTTGGTCCAATACTAAAGTTGACAGTAAAATTTCAAATCAGAACTGTCTGGTTCAAGAGACATATACCTCAATATGTGTCTTTATGCCATGAAATTTAGTTAGATATCAGTAAATCTATTTCACCTACATCCCCAAATATAGTTAATCCTCCATTCCCTCTTTTCTGTTATACTGGCAAAAATCTCTAGTACCCATGACCATGTTGTGCAAAGAATTTATTTCAGGTTGAGTTCTTGAGGATTCAGATCATGTCAATGGTAGTGTTATCAGACATTATAGATTACAAAAAGAGAAAAAAAAGCTGAAAGTTGCCTTGAATAATATGCCACAAAGATACAAATTCAAATTTTTACTACTGACATGATTCTGTGATTTTCTCACCATTAAAACTAATTTCAATCCAAATTTTAGAGTTACACACTCTGTAATTTATAGTACATAAAAGAACATAATATTTGTCCATCAGGCATATGTCTGACACTTTAGTTCCCAGAGCTATCCCTATGCAAAGCTTGAACCATCAGAACCAATGTTCTGAACAAATATAGCACACCATATCAAAGGCAAATCTCTCTATGGAGCAAATGTGATTTACATGATTGTTGTATAAGTATAATATCCTTACAGGAACAACTCTTTAAAATCTATGACAACCCTTATAAAGACCACTGAATACCTTCATTGTGTGGAAAATTATTATTTTTGTTACTTTACAGTTATTACTGACAAAACTAAAAAATATTTATACACAAAATGTTTCACTTGAGGGGCACAGAGGATCAAGATCAATAATCTAATGGAGGGCTAGTTCTGCAAGGTTTGCAGGCGAGCTTCTGTGAAGTTTGGAAGGTAGGAGACAAGGTATTGGCAGAATTAAAGCTGTGAGGACGGGGCGTGAGTTGTGCTTGGGTAGCTCAGTTGGTAGAGCACTTGCCCGCGAAAGGCAAAAGTCCCGAGTTTGAGTCTCGGTACGGCACACAGTTTTAATCTGCCAGGAAGTTTAATAAACCAATGAAAAGCACAAATTATTTGGGAAAAGGTAGAAAATTGATTAGCACTAACCTTGAATTCTCCAGGCTTTGCGTTCATTGCTCTTGTCTTCATCACATCTAATGGCTGCGTGAGTGTTGTTGCTACTGCACCCTGCAACATTCAGACATGATTATTGAGACACACCTCTCTCTCTTTCTGTGTGTGTAAAATGTCTTAATTACATACTGGAAGTTATCTGCAAAACAAATAGTTTGAATTTTGATGGAAAATTATATTAAAATTCACATTCCTGGTATCAGACTACATTAAACTGGATTGTGTGTGTATTGTGTATTGAACTGGGGACCTAGAAACGACGGAAAGACTTCGTCCTGCCATAGCCCTCAGTGGTTTATAAACTCGCAACAGGCCACAGCAGTCCACCCACCTCACTGCCACCCCACACCGAACCTGGGGTTATTGTGCAGTTTGGACCCCAGTGGACCCCTCCACCCCAGCAATGTCTCATATCAGATGAGTGTGGCCCCAAATGTTTGCAAGATGTATGAGATAACCTGTTGTAAGATTTCTTATAAAAGGATAATGCATATGCATTCATTCATTCATTGTGTACTGTAGATCTTAAGGATGTGGAATAAATCAAGTTCACAGGGAGAAGCAACCACTGTTGGCTACGTCTGTAAAATATACTATCAACAAATTATGACTAGTGATAATCTATTCATACTGATAATTATTGTAGATTATTTTATGTTCATGTACACTATATATTACAAGAGAAACAACTAATTTGATAAAAAAAAAAAAAAAAAAAAAAAAAAAAAAAAGACATGGCTTTTTCTCCTGTAATGCTCAGCTGCTGAATTTATCCAACACTTCAAACAAATCATTTATGTGACTTCACACAAAGCTTTATCACCTGTCTATCGTATTTACTCGAATCTAAGCCGCACTCGAATCTAAGCCGCACCTGAAAAATGAGACTCGAAATAAAGGAAAAAAAAAAAAATTTCCCGAATCTAAGCCGCACCTGAAATTTGCAACTCAAAATTCAAGGGGAGAGAAAAGTTTTAGGCCGCACCTCCATATCGAAACAAAGTTGGTCCATTGTAATGCGAGACACAATTTAGGTCGAATGAATGACGATACAGCTACAGTAGTTTGGTTCGCATAGTAAGCTTAGCAGTTAAGCTTTACCAGGTAGTCATTGCTATGCGTCAGGTGCTCCATCAGTATTTATACGAGTACCCTTCCTTTTTCACGTGCTCTGTCTGGTTTTAATAAATTGCTTATTTTGCTTTGATCTGATAAGTGCCGTTTTCTTTGTTATAGGTGTTCACGTCACTCTAAGATGAAAATGCATTACTGTACTGGATCATGTATAGTTTGTCGCATTCTGATAGTGCGTGTTTACGGCCTCTCACCGCTCGCGGCACAGTTTGCTTTCCGTTAGCGAAACAATGGCAAGAGACTGCTATTTGTTGTTACTTACACTGCTGCTTTCTTTGATAATGATCAACAAGAACCAAATAATAGACTGCGTATGATAGAACACGTTCTGAACGAGAGTTGGCAAAAATTTTTCTCCTTTTGAGAATCTTTGCGGCCGCTTCTTTAGTACATCAAATTCTGCACAGAAATTAGTCATCTTAGATTTAAAAATCTAGTCAGTTGCCGTGATTCATTTCTGACTGTATCACTATTAGGCATAAGAATAATACGAATATAAACATGACACGATACGTGTATTCTTCCGCGTTTGCTCTCTCTAGTTTCGTAGTTTATTAGGCAGACAGGATTTAAATGAGTTAGCAGCAAACACGAAAGAATACATGGCAAAATGTTTATATTTGTATTATTCTTATGGTGAAGAGAATACTGCATGTGATTCACATTTCATCAGGTTCCTATTAGCAACCATCTCTTCTCACAGATAGGAAAAAATTCAGAACGTAGAGTTGGTCAAATTGACAAACATCCTAAACAGTCTTGCCAGTCGGATTTTCGTAGTACATTGAAATTCTGCTACATTCAAAGATGAACAATACGGAATTTGTATTTACCTCGTTGGATAATGTATGAAAATGCAGTGGTCGAAACTCGGGGCGGAGAAAAAAAAGCTCGTCTTCCACCTTTCTTTTTTTTTTAATTTATTTACTGACGCAGAGGTTTTGGTGCCAGTATTTATCTTTGTGCCTACAAAGCATGCCTGTGTTATGTGGAATTTACATCCATTAGTATAAATATACTGATAAATTGTAGAAGTGATATTAATGAGGTGTTCTTTTACTTGTTTTTTTTTTCCTTAAAAATGTCTGGGGACTTCCAATCATCTGTCTGATGCCCACTAGCTGCCTATTAGAGACTTTTACACCACAGTATAAAACTCAACTCTGAATCCTTGGGACGGATGCATAGTCTAAATAAAAATTACTTGTACTCATCATATTGGGGGTTGTGAACTGCAGGTGCATCTAAATTCAATCTTGTTATTACCAACAAATATTGTTACGTATTGATACATAAGCGTAAGAATACCTAAGTCCTTGAAGAGGTTTCTGCAAGAAGTTCAATTATCAGCATTAGACAATACTGTATCTCATGAATGTACAATAAATACTTTTATGCCATAGGACAGCTCTGAGTGAAGGCATCAAAAGTATGCTACCAATCCAGTCCGCAGGTCAACACAATGACAGAGATTTCTGATTGCAAATCAGGCAAAACTCAGCTTTTTGGTTAATATTTCCACATGCTGATGTAACCTCAGTTTATAATTATCTAGTAATTTCACACCTGAGACTTTATCCAGTATGTGCCCACTGATTTCTACATCTAGTACCTGTAAGTTTTTTTTACTTATTTGCAATAGCAGAATATGGCTTCTGTAATATTAAGGGTTAAGTGGTTGGCTGTGAACCAATTGTAAGCCCTTTCCAGTATTCTCCTGTCGGTCTGGTATTTTGGGATTTACAGACCATAATATGTGAATTACTATAAGAATTAGTAAACTAGAGACACTTTAGATGCCAAGAATAAAAAAAAATTAATTTTATTGCTGGTAAAAGGTTCTGGCAGACTCCTATTCTTTTCTTTAACTAAGTCATTATTTGGTGGTACAGTTAAATATTTCATATATTATAAAGGCACAGAGTTCTAGTACTACTAGAGCAAAATAACACAATATAACATTAAAATTACAGAGAGACAGAATGGCTGACTTTTCAGTAGACATATAATTTAAAAATAGAAACATTCACTGCCTTTCACAACTGTTAGTTCTTACCTTATGGAGAACAGAGAGGTATGTTGGGGACAGTTGGAAAGGATGGGTTGGTCACTTAGACACTAGGCTAAGAAGGACCTGTGTGTTGTGAGGATAAGCAGAGACAAAGAAGGAGCTGGAGGTGGCAGACAGAGTAGGAGGTCAGAGAGAGAGAGAGAGAGAGAGAGAGAGAGAGAGAGAGAGAGAGAGAGAGCTTTAAATGTGTCTATCAGTAATACATGGAATTTCATCTCTTGAAGCTAAGTAGTGACCTATCAATCTGTCTCTCTGTAATTTTACAGTTTTCTCAATGGAATTTTCCTTTTGATACAATAAAATTATAAATTATCTTGGATTTGACCCAACAAAATATAATAACAAATATTCAGAGAAGAATCTGGAAACATGGCAGACCATCATAGGTATTTTTACATGTAGGAATTGTTGCAGCATCAGCTGCAGGCAAAACTTCAGAAACAGCCAAGGTGTGAGCAGGCCCACCATAAATGAAACACTTGACCTGGGTGCTAAAAATATGCTGGTGCAGCATTTAGCAGCACAGCAGTCTACCATAGCAGTGGAATGTGTTACTTCATGCTGAGGCACAAAGCTACAATTCTACAGCCGTCCATGTGATGGGGAGTGAGCTCCTGTGATACCCTATGCTCTATCCACCAATCAGCAGCACTTGTTCTTGAACTGCCAACCTCTGCCAGCACCATGACAATCTCTGTGACAGTCATCAGTCCAATGTTTGGCCTCACTGCTACGACCTCACCATACACAACTATGTGAAGTTGTTTATCTACAAGCTGCCAGATTGACCTTACATTTCTGGGTCTGAAACTGGTACCGTCAAGAGGAGGCCACTCTCAGGCTGTCACCGCCTGACTTTCTAGCCGACTCCAAGGGTCGTTGGTCGAATGCAGGGTGTTTACTCGCCCTCACCTGCAGTATATGCGAGGCTGGCCATACTGTCACTGGCGATGAGCTGACTCCGGCTTCGCATCAGTAAATCCATTTGTACTTTCGGCTGTGTTATGCTGAGGCGGCATTCCGCCACCCCAGTGTTACATCCACCATGCAGTTCCTGGGTACAGACATCAACCTCTTTGATGGAAGCTTTGATTAATAATGAATGTTGTTATTGAGTGAGCACTCTTGATTCCACACTTAACGCAGTATTGGAAGACCCCACCCAGAGAACCCATACATGCCATTCTTGGGCAGAAGTGGCCATCCTGGCTAGTATGATGTCAGTGTTGCCTTCTGCTCTGTCACACCATCACAGGGCCATGAACAGAAGAGTACACTAATTACAGCATGCACAGAAGCACTTAAGCAGTCATCCTTTCCACACACTACGTATAAATGGATATGTGATACAATGGGAAGTACCCTCTTCCACGGACTTCACAGTAGTTTGCCGAGTATATGTAGAAATATACGATGTAAAAGGGAGATCAAGGTTTAATGTCCCAGTAATGGTGAAGTCAGTAGAGACGATGTTCAAGTTAAGACTGAACAGGGAAGGCAAAGAAAATCATGTATATCCTTCAATAAAAAACATCATGACATTCATCTTACTTAATTTACAAATATCACAGAAAGCCTAAATCTGAATGATAGGTTGGGAATTTGAACCCTGCTGTTCATGAATCATGCCTTAAATACTGCACCACCTCACTCAGCCATAACATACAGGATGTTCATAAATTCCCAGTACAAACTTCTAGGACTTGTAGAGGGAAGTAAGTACATAATATTTTGAATAGGGCCCATGTCCGAAAAGTGCCATTTTCATGCTACAACTACACTACTGGCCATTAAAATTGCTACAACACCAAGAAGAAATGCAGATGATAAACTGGACAAATATATTATACTAGAACTGACATGTGATTATATTTTCACGCAATTTGGGTGCATAGATCCTGAGAAATCAGTATCCAGACCAACCACCTCTGGCCGTAATAACGGCCTTGATACACCTGGGCATTGAGTCGAACAGAGCTTGGATGGCGTGTACAGGTACAGCTGACCATGCGGCTTCAACACGATACCACAGTTCATCAAGAGTAGTGACTGGTGTATTGTAACGAGCCAGTTGCTCGGCCACCATTGACCAGACGTTTTCAGTTGGTGAGAGATCTGGAGAATGTGCTGGCCAGGGCAGCAGTCGAACATTTTCTGTATCCAGAAAGGCCCATACAGGACCTGCAACATGCTGTCGTGCATTATCCTGCTGAGACGTAGGGTTTTGCAGGGATCAAATGAAGGGTAGAGTCACGGGTCGTAACACATCTGAAATGTAACATTCACTGTTCAAAGTGCCATCAATGCGAACAAGAGGTGACCGAGACGTGTAACCAATGGCACCCTATACCATCACGCCGGGTGATACGCCAGTATGACGATGACGAATACATGCTTCCAATGTGCGTTCACCGCGAAGTCGCCAAACATGGATGTGACCATCATCATACTGTAAACAGAACCTCGATTCATCCAAAAAATAACGTTTTTCCATTCGTGCACCCTGGTTCATCATTAAGTACACCATCACAGGCACTCCTGTCTGTGATGCAGCATCAAGGGTAACCACAGTCGTGGTCTCTGAGCTGATAGTCCATGCTGCTGCAAACGTCGTCGAACTGTTCATGCAGATGTTTGTTGTCTTGCAAACGTCCCTATCTGCTGACTCGGGGATCGAGACGTGGCTGCACGATCCGTTACAGCCATGTGGATAAGATGCCTCTCATGTCAACTGCTAGTGATACAAGGCCGTTGGGATCCAGCACGGCATTCCGTATTACCCTCCTGAACCCACCGATTCCATATTCTGCCAACAGTCATTGGATCTCAACCAACGCGAGCAGCAATGTCGCAATACGGTAAACCGCAATCGCGATAGGCTACAATCCGACCTTTATCAAAGTCGGAAACATGATGATACGCATTTCTCCTCCTTACACGAGGCATCACAACAACGTTTCACCAGGCAACACCGGTCAACTGCTGTTTGTGTATGAGAAATCGGTTGGAAACATTCTTCATGTCAGCACGTTGTAGGTGTCGTCACCGGCGACAACCTTGTGTGAATGCTCTGCTAATCATTTGCATATCACAGCATCTTCTTCCTGTTGGTTAAATTTTGCGTCTGTAGTATGTCATCTTCGTGGTGTAGCAATTTTAATGGCCAGTAGTGTATCTGAAAACATGTTGGTAATGCAGCCACTTTCACAAGTAACTTATTAGGTGTGACCCAGTATATCACTTGTTTTAAATTCCACTCATTAACAACCAAAAAACTGCTCATTTAGTCATCAATGGGTTCTTTTCAACATGATGCAGTTGTTGCATAATTGTGACAAAAATGGTACACCATGGAGTCATATATTGTGGATGGCTGGTGACACACAGCTCTTCCGTTACCTTGAGCTTCACCATATAGAAGGATCATGTCTGTGTATTCTGCAAATGTGTACTCAAGCACGTTGCTACAACACTCACAGAGACAGGTCAGAGAGGTAGGATGGACATTACACGACATCAGCCAATCCCATGTAAGCATCCCCCCCCCCCCCCCCCCCCGATTACACTGTTGCATACTTTCCTAGAAAACATGTTTTCAAATATCTGTAGCACAGAAATGGTACATTTCTAGATATGAGCTCCAATTCAAAATATCATCTACTCTGTCCCTTCTGCAAGGCCTAGAAGTTTGTAACATTAATTTCTGAACACACCGTATATCGTGATACATGAATGACAGTATTTGAAAATTCTGATTAAGGGACTCGACTCTGTCAGAGAAATCAATAACGATGCAGGATATGAGCAATCAGCTTAACCTACTGATATGACCGTAAGTAATAATGAAATACTTTTGCACAGTTTCAGGGTCTTTACATACTACGAGCACAAATATGAAAGGGTGTAGAAGTCTCAGTTTCTGCACTAGGAGAAATTATTTAATGCATCAGTTATGTACATACAACAAATTTAAATTTCATATTATAGGAGTAATTAACACAATAATTTCTACAAGTACTTACTGCTGAAAGACTAGCAAGAAAGTGTGTGGTGAGGTTGTCTGACATGCCAGCATATGTTAGTAGCAACATTTTGAATTGATCATAGAAAGAGAGTTGTCCAATAGTCATGAGTACAGCACGACCAGTGGCAGTGGATGCCCCTGAGAACAGCCGCCGTAGACCTTCTTCACGAAGAACTCTAACTACTCCGTCTAGGGCATGGCGGTAGCTGCAAAATACCTACTTTCATTAGTATTAATACATGATATGAAATACAGGTACAATATTTAAAGAGAGAGATATCAAACATTCATTTAAAATAATGGAAAGGTACAGACCACTAGTGTACACAACCAAATAAGAGAAAACTTTCAATTCTACTTTACAAAAGTGAGTAAATTATAACTATTCAGAATTTGTGCTCCCATTATATTTCAGTACGAAGAAGAATCATTAGGGATATGGAACATAATCTGGAAATAAAGTTCTCTCACAGTACAAAAATAAAAAGAACTGTTAATTTGAAAACCTGTATTATTTAGGAGTTGTTTCTTCACTACTATACACTTCACATTCATCCAGGTACAAAATATTTCACTTGTGATACAAGTGTTGATACTGATGCTGCACAGGAACAAATACTGCATTGGCACATGGCAGTCACCATGACACTCTGGCCTGTTGGACAGGCAGGGCAGCAGGTGGTGCAGTTTTAACTGAGGATACACTATGTGAGTTGGGAGTAGGAAATGTCTGTGTCATTGATATTTACAAAATATCAATGTTGAAAACTTAGGCATCAATGTTTAAGACCAATACTGAACTCTTTGTGTGCACTGTAACACTGATGTTAAAGACAAAATATTGACCTTTGATGATGACAAAAAACAAGGCTACTTGTTATCACCGTCAATAATTTTTTTGTCATTTAAACAAATCTTTTTAGGACATGTCTCATAATGACCTCATTACAGTGGTTAAAGGATTAAAAATAGCATTTGGAAGAAACAGTCAGCTACAGGGTTTTGCACACATGCTCATCTGGTAGCAAAAAACTTTATTGAAAAGACTGACAAACTGCTTGAGTGGATTATTGCTGTGAAAATAACTGCAGTTTGGCTTCAACAAAGTGTAGTAGCAAGTGATGATCTAAGAAAAAACTCATACCTGAACTGTAATTCAAGAAGTATCCACTATGTGGTATTCAGTGTTTTATTCAAGTGAAAGATTTTTTTCCAGCTGTGGCAGGTAATCATTAATATCATTAAATGCCATGCTAGTGCACCACCCAAGCTAACAATCACAGGCATCGCAGATCTGACAGATGGCTGTGACAGTCTGCAGCCTACAGAAGTGGCTGCTAATTAACTTTGCACAATAAAGTACATTGCATGCTGTAAACCAATCTTAATAACAAATATGTTGAACATCAAAGTATCTGACATGCATCCAGTACAGACTATTGCAGAATATCTGAAGAGTAACATCATAACACAAATAAAAGAGAGCTTAATAGCAACCGAACATTTTACAATATTAGCCACATGAACATCATTGTAGATTAATGACATACACCTGAGAAAAGCTTTAGTATGTTTGAAGGCAATTAAAACCATCAGAGATTTGGTTCCAGTTGTTGTAAAGACTGTCAGTGACAATGTGCAACACATTGTACATTACAGGTGAACAGAGAAACCATTTTGATTTATGGAGTGAACATTATAAAATAATACCCAAAAAGAACCATTTCCAAATTGAAATAGAAACAATGATTTGTTATCTGAAAGACAGCCTTCCAGATCTTAAACAAGATATCTTGGATGCGAAATCATAACATCAGTACTATCAATTCAAAGACATAAAAAATTACACAGAAGTATTTGAGTTTCATACCACAGCATCAGCTACTGAAAGCCTATTCTCAAAAGTAGGTTACGCTCCCTATTAACACCACAACAGACTGAAGAGAAACATCTCTCAAAACTATCATTGTTATAGTCTTTATACAAAATGTTATGGAATATGTCATGTTAATTAATACTGCATTTACTGGTTAACATATGTGACGGTAGATGTACTTGTATGTTGCTTTATATATCATTCTATAAATTCATCATTTAACATGTTTTGGGGTTTGGGGTTTATCAGCCATCAATGTTTGAACACTTATGATGGAATTGAGATCATCTTCGATGATGACATGTCAACATTGGACATCCCTTATTTGGGAGTGGCCTTAGAAAGAAGCCTGAGAAAATTAATCAACCATTTAACATGCAAGACTGTTATGCCAACAGAATCTTCTCACATCATTGTGCGCGAACTGCAACTGAAACCTTACAAAGTAATGGTAGTGTATCACTGACGAATTCTAACACTATTGCTCGATATGGGTACTGCAACTGGGTACTGAAGTCCATGTATATTGCCAAGGCTGATCTTAAAATATTGCTTTCTTCTGATGAAGCATGGCTGCTTTTATCAGTATATGTGAACTCGTAGAACTATCAATTGCTGGCATTCTAAAATCCTCATTAATTACATCAAAGGCCTCTGCATGATGTGAAAACAGGAGTGTGGTGGCCAATTACTGAAACACTGAATACTGGACCAACCTCTTTCCAACAATCTGCAACTTCTGATACATGTCTGAACAATGTCTTAGAACTTTTTTCAGAGAACTAACCACTAACAAAAAGACCCACAATTATTTTATGCAGCACAATACAGGAGCTCACATTGCCATTGTGTTTATGACAGTATTAATAGGTGTTTTTGATGATAGGGTAATTCATGTTGCAGTAATTGCATATGTCTGAAACAATTGGATCTTTTGGTTGAACCCCAAGACCATGTGCAGTTTATTCCAGTACAAGGGAGAGACAGCACAAGTAAACTGCCTTATTCATGGAACTCTGATATGCTCTTACGCTACAGCAATATTCACACAACTGAACCTCTCTCTCTCTCATTTTGAGCTTAGTAAAAGAAGAAGCACCAGTTGCATTTCTCTAAATGAGTGCAGGGTGAAACATCAAAAGTAGTAAATAAGGCAATCAAATGAATGAAGAATGTATAGAAATGTAACATTATGCAAGTCTCCATCTATCCATTCATTCAGTAAGTGCAAATGACACTGAAACTTTCAAACAGTACTTCAGAGCAGAACAATATCTAGATCTCTGTAATCACATAAAGGCAAATTTGAAACTAAACATGTAGTACTATGTTCCTTGGAGAATGAATTCTGAACATTACGAAAAGTAAACGATGTACTTGCAACTGTGGACAAGAAACGGTAAAAGACAAAAACTAATTGGGCAGAAATATAACTTGAACCATGCTTGAGGCATAGAAAGTGAAAGAAAACATAAACATCAACTAGTCAACAGGGAGCATTATAGCACAGAAATGGAAGGGGTGACCCAAAACATATTCTTTGAACAGACAGTAATTACATTCACAATGAAAGTATTACTTGGTGCAATAGCGATGAACAACACCAGTCTCTGTTTATCACAAAGCTAGGTTAGAAACAATCATGCTGTAGCAACAATAACAATCACAAAGACTGACAGTAGAGCTGGCTGGAGGAAATTACATATTGAATAAACTAGGCATTCAAGCACTTTATTGTAGCTCAAATAGAGAGGGATGCATGAAACCATTAAACATCAGATGTCAAAAGAAATAATTTAGCAGTGAAACAGCACTGCCTCAAGCCACACTAAATGGTTCCTCTGTAAACCTAAACAGGATTTCTCACAGCATCCTTGCACAATATGGTGATACATCAAGACTAGTTCAGAAATAAAAACTCACACACACATCAGTTACAAAGGCAAAATAAAAACCATAGTTATATTCAAAAGAAATTTTGAAAGCCATAGTAATAATAATAATAACAATAATAATAATAATAATAATAATAAACAATATTCTGAAAGGGGTAGATCGCTACTTGTAAAGATGACTGCAGACCAGCACAATGAAAAGATTGTTACACAGAAGTTTTTGGCCAGAGTCTCTTTCTGAAAAGAGAAATTCACACACATTCACACAAGCAAGTACACCTGCCATATACATGACAAATTACCTCCAGCCACTCCATCTAGAACTAGAACAGGAACATGTCGAACGGGAGCAAAAATCCAAAGTGGGGTGGGGTGGGGGGAGTGATAGCAGGGTATAGTGATGGAAGAGGAATCGGCACTGCCTCATGCAGCATGGAGGGACTAGAGGTGGTAGGTCAGGGCTGACAGGCACAGTGTCGGTAGGCTGTGTGGGAAGGAGAGGAGGTGGAAAAAATGGGTAGTGGAAAGGAGAGGAACAGAGAGAGGGTAAAAGACTGATGGGCGCACCAGCAGACAGCAGCACACAAAGAGGGTGAGGGGAGTCAAATTGTGAGAAGGTGACAGGACAGAGGGCACAGAAACAGCTAGTTGAAGGGTGTGGGGACAGTAGATTACCAATGGGAAAAAAAATTATTATTACCATCAACCAATCTATTCACATCAAAGAAAATGGAAATCATATAGTAAATTATTACTAACTTTCTTCGTAATTCAGGAGATAATTTGATGTCATTCTGCATGCGTACGTTAACCAGGTCTCCAGGGGTGCCAACAAAGCCTCCAGCAGCACCAGCAACTGCTGCCATTCCAATCCGTTGGTAAAAAGGTATTGCTTCACCAGATGGGGCGACAGCCTGCTTTGTCACCTGCAATCCATACAATGCCTGTTGAAGTCTATATGATTTTTCACATTAGTATCTTCACATTAATAAATGGAAATGATAGCAATGGACTGGCAAAAAAGTTATTTCCTCAAGTTTCCACAATGTGATATATGAGGTATTCACAGTTACTGAGATAAATGTACCAACTGAATGCAGAATTTCCTGACTGCTGAACATCCAATGCCAATGTGGTACTGAATGGAAACACAATATCTCAAAATTAATTAGTAATTACCACCACAAGGATCATAACCTTACCTCACCAACTGCGTACATAATAGCAGTGGTGTGATCAGTTGCGTTCGCTTTTTTTGAGCTGCAGAACATCAGTATTTATTTCCTTTGTCTGACACAGCATAACTGCCATAAACTTTTATAGCAGATTTCAATGATGTTGCAGTTGATAAACTAGTAGATAAACTGTGGGTTATCTGACCTTTTGAGGCTATCTGAAACTACCACATAGATTTGAAATGGGCATTATACTAAGAGATCTTGCAGAATTCTCATCGGGGACACTGTGTTTCTTACACTTACACGATGATACATTTCCATCCTAATGGTACTTGTGGTTAGTAGTAACAATACTGATTTAGGATGAAATCTACAATTCACAATCACAATACTAGAAGTAAAAATTATTTCATTGTAGGCTAAGCAGCCCTATCTAGGATTCAGATTGGAGTTCTATATTCCGGCGCAAAAGTTTATAACAGGTTGCCAGTGCAAATGAGACATAAAATTGAAATTCCTCAGGTATATAAAACCACTCCTATAATTTATCAGAAGATTTTATTTTAAATCTGTACAAGTGGTGTTCAATAAGTAATGCAATGCATTTTTTTTTCTCGGCCAGTTTAAGTTGAAAGAAATGTGGAATTTGTTCTGGCACATCGTGGAACATTCCCGCTTCAGCACCTATGATGTCATGAAATTCCAATAGGTGGTGACATTACACATAGCCTTCAAAATTGCACCTGTAATGGAGGTATGTTCCAAGCAGAAAGCTGTCACTGAATTTCTTTTTGTGAAAAATTAGCATTATGTCTCCACAAAAAGGCAAATGAACTTCTCCTTTTCCATGACAATGCAAGGCCTCACACAAGTCTGTGCACCTGAGCGGAGATCACAAAACTTCATTGGACTGTTCTTCCTCTTCCGCGCTATAGCCTGGATCTCGCACCTTCCAGCTTCCATCTGTCTGGTCCAATGGGAAGCAGCACATAGATGATAGCGAGGTTATTAATCCAGCAAGACATTGGCTCCAAAGCCAATCAGTAGACTAGTACCATGCAGGCATAAAGGCCCCTCCAAAAAGGTGGTGTAAGATCATTGCACTGAATGGAGATTACATTGCAAAATAGGGTTTTGTAGCCAAAAGAGTGGGGAATAATATGGTGTATTGGAGTCCTGAATTAAACCAATCTGCTTTCATAAAAAAATGTGTTGCATTACTTATTAAATGACCTTTGTAATTTTCACTTCTCTAGTGCATACACAGCTTATGGCATCCTGTGTAAAGATATATAAATGCACTGTTTGAAATGTTCAATAAAAGCTGCAGCTGAATTATGCAAGATCACTAGCGGTGACATTTTTCAAAGTAGCTGCTTTTCTCCTAATAAACACTAACTTTAAAATAATTTTCATAATTATCAGTATGAGAAGATTTGAAGTAATTATAATTTGTTCTTAATATACTTCACAGAAAAAGCCTGCTGTAGCTGTCTCTGTCTGTTGATGTGTAACTTGACTCTTTCCACATCCCTTCCTTGTGAGATTTACAGAACATAATGCATGAATTAATCAATTAATTGATTAAAAGTACAGCATCACCGTGCTTGAAACTCTTGACTATATTAGCAAGCTGATATAAGGAGGAGCCATCGACAGAAACACAGGGCTTTGCCCAAGTTCAACTCCAGGGTTAGAAAGACTTTTGGCACCACACTATGCATGCTAAAACTCTCTATAATGTTTCTAGTGACATTAAAGCACTGTAGATCTACACTGCCTGAGACAAAAATTGAAGCAACCAGAATACATGGTCAGGCGTCAATGTAACTTCGTGCACTTGCACACCATCAGCGAGCATGTAGAAAGACTGAGTTGAAATTCTCTGTGACACGTAGAAAGTACACCAGAGTGGATGTTGTCCATGTTTAGTATTGTTACTAGGCCTGGTAGAGTATATAAGGGATGTAAGCAGTGTCAACTGCTGAGTGATCACTATGAAGGGTGTGCAGATGCCACATATTTGAATGAGATGGCATTATCAGCATCTGACAGAGTTTGAAAAGCACCTCATCATTGTAGGACCCCATTTGGCTGCCTGGTTGATTTGTGTGATATCTACATTTGTTGGGAATTCAGGTGTGGCAATGGCCAGATGTTGGACTGCATGTGAACATGAGAGCAGGCATACCTGTTGTCAATGTCAGATTGACCTCATCTGACCACAACAACAGAGGGTTGTCATGTTGTGCATGAAGCACATTGCAACCCCTTCACATCTGCACCTGCCATCTGGGAACAAATAATGGTCTCCTTGCAACATTTGGTGTCATTGTACCCCATTGGCAGGAGACTAAAAGCACACCGGCAAGGGAATTACCATCAAATGAGTAGGCTGCTGTTACATCAAAACCCAACACGTGCGGCATGGTGGAGTGACTGGGAAGCAAGGACTCCTGAAGAATGGCATCACATTGTGTTCAGCAATGCATTGCTGTATTGCTCTACCTCAAATGACTATTGTTGGAGTGCACAGCAGAAAACTGAGGAGAGGTCAAATTTTTTGGAGACACACATGGTGTTACTCCTGGCATCACAATATGGGAAGCCATCAGGTATAACTTCAGGTCATGGCTGGTAATGACTGAAGGAACTCTGGATGCAACATGTTATGTCACAGACATCCTGCAGCCTCATGCGTTACTTCTCATGCAAAAGAATTGCGGTGCCATTTTTTAATGTGTGTCTACGAACAGTCTGCATTATGTTGATGTACTCCTGTGGCCAGCAAGGTCCTGAAATCTCTCCACAATGGAATGTGTGGGACCAGCTCGGACATCAACTCCATCCTTCCCGCAGCATTATCCAGGATATCTAGAATGAGCCACAACAGTTGTGGGCCAACTTCCCTCAGGAGAGCATACAATGGCTTTATGAAATCCTTCCCAACCAAATCAGTGCATTCATCCAGACCAGATTTGGGATGAGGGAGCAATGCTATACTGGTGAGTTTGGTCACACTACCAAGTTCTTTGTAAATGTGACTTCATTTTGTAGTCACTGAAATAACATTGCACACCCTCTTAACCTGTAAATTTTTATTTCGTTTCCTCCTAACCTTCCAGGTGCTTTGGTTTTTTTTTTTTTTTTCTTTGTCATCTAATAAATTGTCCTGGTTGTTTCACATGTCACCATTCACATGAAGCCTCATGGCAGTGTAGCAGAATCATAAATTTTTCAAGTTTTGAAAATTGAGGCACTTATCAGCTTTAAAGAATTGATGGATAGTGAATGAATCAGGGGGCTGTGAAATGGGTAAGTAATAATGAAAACACTTGCCCCATGTACCAAAATGATGTTATACTTCATCAATCCCTTTCCATGAAATATTACAATGTACATTAGAAACTGGCTTTAACCATCTTTCTTCAGCCCATACACAATAAATTAACTGCAACTTGCTCATCCATGTCTGGAAAATGTTCATCTTAAAGTGATTACATGCATTATTAAAAAAATTACACAATTTTAAAGGACTTAAGCAACATAAATGGTAAAAAGGATTCACTTCAGAAGTTTAATGTATGGTGTGAAATCTAGTTACAAACCTTAAATGAAGAAATACAGCATCTGCACTGAGTCCAAGACAAAGTTTTGAATGATTGCATTAACACTTTAGTTGCCACAGACATGCTTGCTATTAGTCGTGCTGGGCTTAGTCATTATCACCAAATGTTTCTACCTGCAATAAGTAGCCTGTGTCTGAACATCTAGTTGGGTTACTCAAATGGTCTGCCTTGCCCTGTGTTGAACATTTTTGGAGGGAATTTTGCACCCTCCCCTTCTGTTGCTCTAGGATTAGCCACCACTGAGACAAAAATTATTTTAGGTGTAAAAATTTGTTTCAGACTTTAAAGCTTCTCTGCAAATTTGTGGATGTTACAAATTCAAATGGAAATTCCAGGGTGGAATAACAACGATATTATGAAATGGATAGACTGCTTTCACCACACTGAGGAGGAGCAGACAGGTACAATGAAAGGAAAAAACTATCAGTCTTTTTATTGTGCCTGTCTGTGAATCAATGCTGATAGCTTGTTGAAACATAAGACTGTAGTGTTATACCTGCTGTTATAGATACCTTAGGCTTGTTGCTTTTAGAAACTGTAGAGGACTTACCAGTTAATCAACACTGAATCATTCATACTCACTGTCGTTCTTTGTGAGTGTCTTAATGATCTCCTCCTCAGTGCAACAATGATGCATTGTCATTTTCTTTGTAGAACAGAATACAAGGGAAACAGAATGATGGCAATCCTGACGAATGGTAATACATGAAGTGAAGACCAAGTGCAGCAAAATGAGATCACAACAGACAAATCTATCCAAAAGCAACTTAACAGCCAGAATTGTGAAAAGTTACTGACATACAGGGCAGAGAGTCTGCTGTACACTTTAACTCAACATCATTCAGATACCTGTGTGTGGTGCAACTACATTCATTATTAGCACTCAGGGGTCAGTAAGGAATCCTAGACAGCTCATCAATAGCAATGAAATAAAGCCCAGAAGCCATGCTTACACTTGTCTGCAACACCTGGGGAACAGCAGAGCATGATGAATTAATATGTCAATAGTAGTCAAAGAGTATTTACAGTTAAAAATGAGTTACAGAAATAGAATGATAGCGTAAATTCCAGGATAGAAACAATAAACAAAAAGAGAAAAGATAATCACTTATTTGCGGTTGACTGACATATAGCATAGAGATGCACATACCAACAGAAAATTTCACTAGCTAGTGAGTCAGGTATCACTCTTTTTCCAAGTATCAAGTATTCACTCACTCACCCCCCCCCCCCCCCACACACACACACACACACACACAAAACCCTCTAGTTCCCTGTGTCAGAACCACAAACACCCAAACTGATTTCCCTGCAGTGAATGTGGTATCTCTCTCTCTCTCTCTCTCTCTCTCTCTCTCTCTCTCTCTCTCTCTCTGTGTGTGTGTGTGTGTGTGTGTGTGTGTGTGTGTGTGTGTGTGTGTGTGTGTGTGCGAGTCACTGACTTAATGTACAGGAGAATCGTCAAAACACAAAAACTGGTTTATGATTTTCCTTATTGCAGAAATATAATGTACTGTACTGATTAATTAATTAATTAAGCAATTAATAATGTTTCTTCAAAAGTAACAACCTTTTAAAATTTTACAGCCCTAAGTACTTGCTCTCTCTCCTACTCAAATTTACAGGTTGTCATTCACGAATTCTTCTACAGAACTTTCACAGATTTTTTAGAAGTGGGAGACATGATTTTCTTTGCCCAACATTATGCATATTTCTAATGATGGTTTTCTAAAGTTTTAATATTCAACACACATGGGTTGAATTACCCAAAATACAATTCCATACCTAATTACTGGCTCAAAGTAGCTGTAATATACTACTTTTCTTATGCCCATACTAGTAGCATTGTACAATGTTCTTGTTGCAAATGCTAGGCTATTTAATTTATTTGCAAGGTACTGTAGGTGTGAGTCCCATGAGAGATTTTTATCCAGTTGCATTCCTAGGAATTTCACACAGCTTCCTGCAAATACTGGTTTCTGTGACTGGCCTGAGTATCATTTAATTTTTTGCTTGTTTTGTTTTGAACTGTGTTAACTGAGTATTTTCCATGTTTAATTTTAACATGTTTACATCAAATCAGGTATCTAGTTTTAGAGAGCACTTAACTGAGAAAAGATAAAAAAGTTTTAATTCATCACATATAATAAAATTACACAAGGAATGAGTTATGTGGTCCATTCTGTATTGTTTCATCACAGCATAATCCCAGTATGCTGATTCCAACAGTCACTGAGTGATAATACAGAAAAATGCTGTGAATGAATTACACAACTATCTCATTTCAGAATATCACAGAACATAACAGTATTACACCATAAATAAGAAATTTTGCTAAAGAACTTAAATGAATGGTACAGCATAACTGTGTAAGACATGGGTTTCAAAATCGCTAAATGAGCTATTCTTGCTGACGTTTTGTAAAACAAAATATGGAACAAGGCCCAATGATCATTTGTCGCTGCCTTTTATGTTTCGCCAAAGAACAACATGGACAGACTATAAACAATAATATACTGCTATTTACTTCACATAGAGATGTGCCACTGAACAGATCAACAGTAATGGAAACAACTGGAAACAATGATAGTATGGAAACATCAAAATGAAATCTTATGTTGGTTAGGCATCACATTTCATGAGTTAAGAGGGCAGATGGCATAGCTATTAAGCACAGAATGTACAAGCAACTGAAAATTTCTTTAAATGTTTGCATAGTTCAATTTGAGGAATCACAGAGAAACAGATAACCTTGCCTCACCATCATTTCCCAAAGCCCTCAACATGCAAATTAACCTTACATCTGCAGAAAGAACTGCAGTCCACCATCTAAAAACTGATCCCAACCTTATAATCCTATCTGCCATCAAAGCCTCCACCATCGTTGTTTTGAACCGCAAGGATTACCTGGCGGAAGGACACCAGCTGTCAGCTGTCAGATACTTCCACCTACAAACCTTGCCACAGTGACCCAATTCCAGTAACCCAGCAGGATCTACAGTCATTACTCAAATCCTTAGGCCCATCCCAGAACCTCTCCCCAGAGTCCATCTCCCTACTGACCTCTACCATTCCCTAAACTCCCAGCCTCTATATGCTTCCTAAAGTCAATAAATCCAACCACCCAGGATGACCCATTGTGGCCGGTTACTGTGCCCCCACTGAGAGAATCTCTGCTCTCATAGACCAAGACCTTCAACCTATTATCCAGAGCCTATCTTCCTATATAAAAGATACCAACCATTTCCTCCACTGACTTTCCACAGTTCCTGTCCTTTTACCACACGGTGCCCTGCTCGTCACTATTGATGCCACCTCCCTGTACACTAACATTTCTAGTGCCCATGGCCTTAATGCTATTGAACACTACCTTTCCAGACACCCTATGGATTTCAAACCAACAACCTCCTTCCTAGCCGCCATGACCAACTATATTCTCATCCACAATTACTTCTCCTTTGAAGGCATTACCTACAAACAACTCCGGGGTACAGCTATGGGCACCCACATGGCACCATCCTAGGCCAATCTATTCATGGACCATCTAGAGAAATCCTTCCTGAAAACCCAGAATCCTAAACCCCTCATCTGATTCAGATTCACTGATGACATCTTTGCTGTCTGGATTGAAGGTGAGGACACCCTATCCACATTCCTCCAGAACCCCAACAACTTCTCCCTCATTTGTTACACCTGGTCCTACTCAACCCAACAAGTCACCTTCCTAGATGTTGACACCCACCTCAGAGATGGCCTCCATCCATATCAAACCCACTAACCACAAGCAATACCTCCACTTTGACAGCTGCCACCCATTCCATACCAAGAAGTCTCTCCTGTACAGAATAGCCACCCGTGGTCATCGCATCTGCAGTGACAAGCAGTCCCTCTCAAAATATACTGATGGTCTCACTGAAGCCTTGACTGACTGTAATTATCTTCCCAACCTTGTACAAAAACAAATCTCCCATGCCCTATCTTTCCAGTCTCCCACCACCTCCCAAAGTCCCACAGTCCTGCCACAGAGGAGCATCCCCCACGTAACACAGTACCATCCAGGACTGGAGCAACTGACTTAGATTCTCTGCCAGGGTTTCGATTACCTCTTGTCATGCCCTGAAATGAGGAATATCCTGCCCACTATCCTTCCCACCCCTCCTACCGTGGTATTCCGCTGTCCACCGAACCTACACAATATACTCGTCCATCCTTACACAACCCCTGCTCCCAATCTCTTACCTCATGGATCATACCCCTGTATTAGACGTAGATGCAAGACCTGTCCCATACATCCTACTACCACCACCTATTCCAGTCCGGTCACTAACATCATCTATCCCATCAAAGGCAGGGCTACCTGTGAAACCTGTCATGCGATTCACAAACTAAGCTGTAACTACTGTGCTGCATTCTACATAGGCATGACAACCAACAAGCTGTCTGGCCACATGAATGGCCACCGACAAACTGTGACAAAAAAACAAGTGCACCACCCTGTTGCTGAACACGCTGCCAAACATGATATCCCTCATCTTAATGACTGCTTCACAGCCTGTGCCATGTGGATCCTTCCCACCAACACCAGCTTTTCTGAACTGCACATGTGGGGACTTTCCCTGCAATACATCCTACGTTCCCGTAACCCTCCTGGTCTCAATCTTCATTAGTCACTTTCCTCACCCATCCAGCCCTTTCCCTGTTCCCAATCCAGCACTACACAACCGTCATTTCACCGCCACTCCCAGTCTTTCAATTTCTTTTTATTTATCTCCTTTCCACTACTTACACACCCTCCCCCTCCCCTCCCCATCTTTGCTCCTGCCCTCCATCTAATCTGCAGCACTTCACTGTCCACCACCCCCACCATACTATCCCACCCCCTCCTCACCCCCGCCTCCTCCTTACCCCCATTGAGTCGCCACTCCCATCATGCATTGGAGCTGCTTCTCACAGTGCGGTTTGAGTTATCTGAGGCTGCAGACGTGTGTGGAAGTTGTGTTAGCGTGAGTGTGTGTGTGTGTGTGTGTGTGTGTGTGTGTGTGTGTGTGTGTGTGTGTGTGTGTGAGCGTGTGTATGTGTGTCTATTGCAGACAAAGGCCTTACTGGCCGAAAGCTAAAATAATGTAAATATCTTTGTTGTGCCTATTGCATCTCAGCATCTCCACTATATGGTGAGTAGCAACTTTCCTTCTGTAATATTGTTACATTCCATCCTGGATTTTCCATTGTTTGACATATAACATTACAAATATGGAACTTGGGAATGTTAACTCCAATAATTCTACTAATGATGAGTATAGAATACTCAGGGAGACAAGTATAGTTTGTTCATAAAGTTCTGAATGATTTTTCAGGAAGGTATGGGAAGAGGATGAAATAAGCTCCATCCACAGACCCACGGCACATCGATGTGATGGTGTTGGGGGAACAAGCCACACATTCATCATGCAGTGTTGACACTCCACATGTGTTTACTGATTTGGCATGGCAGGACACAGCAATCACTTCACAACAGCTAAAGTACACATGGGTACTATATTACCTGACTGCCATTGTTAGTAATGGCTAGACAAAAAACATAAGCAAGCCAAAGTCAGTCAAGAACTAGGGACCACTGGTTGAGGATGTTGTGTGCAAATAACAGTGAAAGTACTGACACTATTGATCACTTTATAACTGATTTGAGACTTAACTTAGTAGTTTCAAAGGTGCTAACATTAGGCTATATTATGTGAAAAAAAACCTAATGATATGCTGAGAGAAAAAAATGCAAAGAAGGTAGGTAAAAGGTATGGTACAGTATAGTAAGCAAGGTACAAGGAAGGATGTCATAAATGACTTATTCTCAAAAAAGAAGGAACAGATGTAAGAAAAAACAGGATATATATATTTACGGCTATGTCTGCTTTGATACTAAGTTAACGTTCAATATTAAGTATTAGTGTCAAGAATAGAAAGGGCAGATGGTTTACACCATGAACAATGTCATTAAATCCTTAAAACGATGGCACCAAAGTGTTTCCTTACATGAAAAGAATTTATAACAAAACTTTTTTTAGAAACTCTGAAGGGTTTAGCACAGCTGTTTCCAAAATTCTTAATACTGAGGAAACAAACACAGTACTTCAACTCCTGTATAAGATTTGGGGAGTGGCTGATTTTATTTTGAACAAACTGTTTTGTGAAAACAGGAACATAATTTTTTGTTATCAGGCAGAAGCACAAAATAATTTTATATCCAAAATCACCAGTGAAAATTCAATGAACTGGTGCAATGAGAAGACTATATGTCTTGAGATAGGACAGACCTAGCATTTTCAGGTCTAGATTTTAGGCAAAACTAAAACAAAAATGAGGTTGTAACAACAGCAACTCTGTACTATTGTACATATAAGTAATTCTTTTCATCTGATTTTACAATAAACTTGTGTAGTTGATGTTCTCATTTCATTTCTTTTTGTTTCATGCCATTATGTTAAGAAAACTGTAAATAAGTTTCAATGTGAATATTAATGTTTATGTCAAATGTCAAGTAATATTGTAATAGAATTGAAATGTAACAAATGTTGAAACTGTTGTAAGATGTTTAAAATTGTAACTGTGCATCTGGTCCATACATAGGCAATGTGTTAGGATATGTAGCATGCAAAACCTCGGGTGAATACCCAGTCTGTCAGGGAGCGGTATAAGGTGGATGGCAGGCGAGCGCGGGAAAATGCAAGCGGGCACTGCACGGCACAATGGGCACAGTAGTAGTTGGGAGTTTGGCACTGGTTTGAGCAACACCTTCTGGAGCGAGGAGGCTCTCCTGGAAGATATAACGTCACTGAGCCTCGGGTATGCTGTTCCAACGCCACACAGCATGGAAAAATTCCATAGGCACCAAATGGAAAAGTATTGAGACGCTAAGAAGAATTAAAGTGCTGATACGTCAAGAGCCATAGCTGTGGTTGTATGTGTGCTCGGTGCCTCGCCATCTCGCCGCCCGCCAACTGCCGCATCGATACTAGCAGGTTGAAACTTTTAGTACTGTATTTGTATGGATCAGAGAGTGAACTGTGTTTGTTTGGTGCAATAATAACCTAAATTTTACCAGAACTTTTCCATCATTTAATTATCCTCACAACTAACCTAGACAGGGTCCTTTCCAAACGTTGTGCAATCTGAGTGTCCCGAACTGAAAATTAAAAATTGTGTTAATAATAATTATTTGCAGAACTAGCTATATTAGAATGGCCTTTAAAGAAATGTTTTGTTAATGAACCAGTAAATGAATAGCGAAGGTCTAACGAAGTTGAAGGATAACTTTAGTATTGATATAGTAATGAAGTTTATTATTTTGAGACAGATTTAAAGGCATTTAAATGAGCAGTAAATAAGATGAAAAGAGTAGTAACTTATATACTGGAAATCTTGAATGAATAATAAATTCAGTATTTTTTTTTTTTTTTTTTTTTAATACAGTGATCATAACAGTTTCAGGGTACCCCCCCTCATTCATTTGAATTCTGAAGTGTGCTAAATTGGTTTGACCAGCAAAAGTTAAAGTTAATATAAAAGTCAAAATTTATCAGTGTTTTATCTTTATCAAAATTGACATTTTGTGTGTGGCACGAAAGTACAATTTCTAGGGTAACCTATGCCCGATTTTAATCAGATTAATAGACAGTATAAAGTTTTGTAGTAAACATTATAGTGTAGTATTATGTATTCGTGATTTTCATTATCAGTACAGAATGTTAAACTATCAGTTTAAAAGATTTTCTGGTTCTAAAATTCTACTATATTATGCGGTGTTACAACTTGTTGTTTTGCATGAATATATACCAACTTGTACAGAGAAGAAACTCAGTTAATGCCTAATTAGGCTGGCAACGATATTATTGTCACATTGGTAGCATCTTCTGGTTTGCTTTTGATCCATCTTGACGTGTGATTGCATTTCGAACTAACTTGACGGATCATTGTTATTACAGAGTGGATGTAAGTCTGATTTGCCACCATTCAGGTACATGCGGTCGATATCTATGCAAAAATCCTTTTGCATAAGGTGAGTCTCACTCACTTACCATAGCAAAGGCTTTAACGAATACTGTGTCAGGGATTACACGGTGGCCTGTACCCCAAGGTGGTCTACATAAAATAATGTGAGCATTTTCCTGGAGAATGTATTGCAGCACCAAAGTTATAGTAAAATTGATGAATGCACTTGCATATTTCTAATTTTTGTATAGTTTTTGGACAGTGACTCTAGTGGGAGTTGGGCGCTTTAAAGCTCCTTTGCAAACACAGAACTGAGTGAATTCAGTTATTGCTGGTCTTTGCTGGAAAAATAAGTTTTTTGATCTGAAGACAATGTAAAGCTCTCTGAGCAGATATTTTCTTAAGGGAGTTTCACTGATGCTGTTCCCTATAATATATGTGATGTTTCTTTAAGGAGTGTGAAATCTGTGAAGGAACTTTGTGAAGCATTTTCTTGGGAGTGCCAATTAAACGTGGGTATCTGAATTATACATGCTTATGGAGAGTACAATATATCCTACAAATTATATTAATGGAACTCCCATGGAGCCCTGAGTGAATCAAGGGAAAATTACATATCCCAATGTTAAATAGGGTCTATCTCAATCAAGAGACATGCTTTGCTGTAATCACTGACTTTTTCTGTTTTTAGCAGGATAAACTAATACTACAGTATACATCTTTGACACATTAATGCAGAGGGTGTCAAGAAATGAGCTAAGTGTAAAATACATTCATTTTGCACATTTATTTACATGTATACGATATTTCAAAACTCGAGGGCACAATTAGAGGTATGTGTTCCTCATAGGTAGAAAATAAAGAAAGTTGATTAAAACATGTGCCCAGAAATGTTTGGTTTCCTAGTTATGGCCTTCAAAGCAATGACAATCAGTGGAATATTGTTCTTCCCATGTGCAGCTGCTGTGGCAGACAATAATAATGGGACAGTTAATTTCAAGACGATGGGTAGACTAAGTACTTTGTTTGGCATTTGACATGTACTCAGATCTGAAGCTGGTAAGTGTGACAAGGTGGATGGCAATGGCTTTGGCTCATCATTTGTATCAGGAGAGGTACCCACAGTATTACTGTCCAGATCAGAAGAATGTCTCCACTGCCATCTGTGTACTCATCTGGTAGGGAGATGGTATGACCAGGATCTACAACTGCTGATATAGTGATTCGGAGGGGGTGGGGGGTGGGGGTCTGTACACACATCTCCTTCTATCAGAACACAAGGGTTAGTGTTGCAAGTTAATGTTCCTCACACAACTTTCTGGAGACTGTCGCGATAGAAAAAGTTGTATCCTTATCATTTGCTACATGTACAGGCCCTGCCGCCTGTGGCTGGAAATCTTTCCAGTCTCCCACCATCTTCCAAAGTCTAACTGTCTGGCCACAGAGGAGCATTCCTCCCATAACTCAGTACCACCCACAGTTGGAGCAACTGAATTACATTCTCCACCAGGGTTTCGACTACCTCTCATAGGGGCCTGAAATGATAATTTCCTTCCCACTATCCTCCCCACCTTTCTCACAGTGGTATTCCACCATCCACCAAACCTACACAATATACTTGTCCATCCCTACACAACCCCTGCTTCCCAACCCCTTACCTCATGGCTCATATCTCTGCAACAGACCTAGATGCAAGACCTGTCCAATACACCCTCCCACCACCAACTACTCCAGTCTGGTCACAAACATCACCTATCCCATCAAAGGCAAGGCTACCTGTGAAATCAGTCATGTGATCTACAAGCTAAGCTGCAAACATTGTGCTTCATTCTATGTGGGCATGACAACCAACAAGCTGTCTGTCCGCATGAATGGCTACCTACAAACTGTGGCCAGAAAACAAGCAGAGCATGCTGCCAAACACAACATCCTTCATTTCAATGACTGCTTCACAGCCTGTGCCATACGGATCCTTCGCACCAACACCAGCTTTTCTGAATTGCGCAGGTGCAAATTTTCCCTAATTTTCCCTGTGATATATCCTATTTTCCCTGTGATATATCCTACATTCCCGTAACCCTCCTGGTCTCAACCTTCGTTAGTCATTGTCCTCACCCATCCAGCCCCTTTCCTGTTGCCATTTCAGCACTAAACAGCCCTCATTCCACCATCACAGCCAGTCTGTTTACTTCTCTCCTTTTCCACTAACCCCCCCCCCCCCCCCCCCCCCGCCAGCCCTCTGCCCTCTGTCTAATCTCCCAACTACACATAGCTACTCTACCCTCTCTCCATCTCATCTCTGCATGCTCCAAGTAGCACCTCACTGTCCACCACCCCCACCCCTACCCCACAACCCTCCCCCTCCCCACCCCAGCCTCCTCTGTTCCACCACCCAGTCGCCACTCCCATCCTGCACTGGTGCTGCGGCTCGCAATGTGGCTTCAGTTGCCAGAGACTGCATCGTGTGTGTGTGTGTGTGTGTGTGTGTGTGTGTGTGTGTGATCTATTTTCAATGAAGATCCTGCTGGTCACAAGCTTCTTTGTGACAGTCTTTTTGTTGTGCCTATCTGCTACTCATCATCTCTGCTATAGGGTGAGTAGCAACTTTCCTTCCATAATATTGTTAAAAATCTTAAATATCAGATACTAGAAGATTGACGTCAACAATCCCACAAAAGTCTACTTACAAAGTTTCAATACCCAGCATTAAATGATGAATCTATGAGCATATTATAATCCCCTAGATATTACTACTGTAGAGACACTGAAGACAAGATTAGATTAATCATAATGTGCAAAGAAGTATTTAAGTGATCATTCTTCCCATGCTTCATAAAGCAAATGGTATGGAAAGAAGCCCTAATATGTGGTACAACACGAAGTACCCAGTGCTGTGCATCTAACAATTGTTTGCAGGATATAAATGTAGAAGCAAATGAAACAGTATCTGCCATGTTCGTATAAGCATCTAATATGACAGCTCAAGTAACCTGCATTACATTATTTTGTTTAGTACTTAATAATTTAAGGAAGCACATTTTTTTACTTTACAGGCAAAAGAAAAATAGTATTTTGATAGGAATGTCTTGTGGTTACATGGTGGTTATGTGTTACTAAATAATAATAGGTAGATAGCCTGTTATTTATAAATAAGTTGAACACACATTTGATTTTAGAACTAGCACTGTGGCTAGCTAGTTCTATCTCATTGTCAGCCATGCAGTTTTTGAGTAAATAGAGAGGATGAGAGAAAAATTATTTACTACTTCTTAAAATTTCTTCGTACCATGCATTTAGTTCACTATGGGATTTTAATCACAAGAAATGTTTCCAAGTATCTATTCCATAGCATGAGCAGTGGATTACTTGAAACTGTTGGTGGTCACCTACCCCTTTTCATCAAGTCCTTAACATGTAATGTCCAAGCAATACTTAAACACTTCAGCAGAATGAGGGATATTACCTACTTCTTTCTTTTTTCTTTCAAGGTTTTCTTCCATCCAATGGTGTGTATCTTCTTTTTTTTCCCCCTTACGTGACATTCTGAACAGAAACTGCTATTCCTTTTTTCACTGAATACAAACTGAATTGTTGACCCTCGTTGGATCTGTGGCACAGAGGCTTGAAAATAAGACATTTTACTCAGTGAGACTACTGTTGTTAAATATTGGACTTCAAAATATTTGTCGACTAATTCTCATCTTGATTCAAATTTACTTACATCACATAAATAAATTAGCAAAAGATTGGTCAGTCATACTATTTGTGGGGACATATATAAAATACAAAAAGTAACTAAAAAGAAAATTATTTTAAACAGTTCCAAATTATATAAGTTTTTAATGAGCAAAGAGTGTAAACTAAGGTGAAGAGTGAGTCATGAAGTAGAAAGTGTCCCTATCAAAATGGTGTTTGGTTTAATTAGATTTCATACTAAAAATATGGCATAGACTCCCACAAGTGGTGAATACAATGTCATCAAGAAGGTACAATAGAAAAAGAAACCACTGTGGACAACACCTTCAAAAATACTGCAGGTCTGAGGATACTTTAAATGGACAAGGTCAGTGTCAAACTACCGCCATTCTGGGTTGAAAAATCAGATATTCGTTTCTGTAAAGATGATGCACAGTCGCATACTGCCAGCTTAAAAATTCAAACTGTGATGTTCCACTACTTATTAGCACAACTGGAGCCACAAATTGTTGAAAACATCTGGGATTTGATTGCCCTTTCCAAGTCACACAGACATTCCTTAGCTAAAGAGAGACTGTTAACATTGCTTTTGGAGTGTGGATAGTACCAAGTAGAAAGGTATTCAAAGATCTGCAATTGGGCAATCTAAAACTGTGTCGACAGTTAATAAAAATGAAAGATTATGCAGGCAAAAATATGTACGACAATATTCTGAAAACATTATAGTTAGACACACTTCCTGGCCATGTTCAAAGCATTTCAACTATATCTGAAGAAAGTTTAGATAAATTGGCTGTCATGGACAATCAACTGTAGCATATGGAATCAGTTAATGAGGTTCAGTCAATTCTATCACAGAAATTGTCATCAGCTGTAGATTAACAGTGCAGTTACATAAATTGCTTATTTGTCAAAGATTATAACTCAGAGCAATTGTTTTTGGTATACAGTGGAGTGGATACCTCTGTCCTTCCAGCAATCAAAAATAACAAAATAAAACTGGCTGAATATAAACAGTTTGCAGTTTGCAAATTCCAACACATGGCTCAAAACTGCTGAACATTTACCTTGGATTATGATGTAATTTTTAATGGGCACTTATTGTTGCAGGCACTTCAGAAGGTGTCTTAGGTACCTATTCTTTTCATTATTTTCATTTCTTAGTTGAAGTCAAAAGCAAAGCGTTAACTGATGACAACATTCAGTTGAAACTGAAAAGGAATGTAATATGTACTTAAGAAACTAATTCAGCTAATTCCTTGTGTATCTCTTGCACATTTACTCAAATTTTAAAAATATTACCTGAGTTAACAAAACTCTGTGTTATGTAAAAAGTGAAAGTTGATGTTAAGCATTACACCACAATATCTAGTTGCCATCCAGTCTTCTGTGAGCACCATAGATTAGATGCACGCAAATTGTATATTGCAAAGCAAAAATTCTAGTGCATGTTAAACCACAACATTATTCAACCATCTGAATCATTGTGGGCCAGTCCATTACATATGGTTACAAAATCAGATGGTCACTGGCGTATTTGTGGAGGTTGTCACCATCTAGATAACTGCACCCTCCAAGAAAGATGTCCAGTTCCACAAACAGATGATGTGAACTTAAACCTTCCTGTCCAGAAGGTATTTTTGAAGGTAGATCTCTTTAAAGCTACTACCACAATGGCTGTTTAGTGTCCTTTCTGATTAGCTTATGTGGAAAGCTATGTTCAAATAATGGTATGAATTTATCTTGGAAAAAGATTAAATTTTATACTTGGTTCATTATAAATTTCAACTCAGGCCATCTCTTGTAAACTGTCTTTAAAAACATTTCTCTTGGGTTCACTGATTATCCTAAATGCTTTCCATTGAGGAGTATCCATACTGTAAGGCAGTATGTTATTCATCCTGTCTAACTACGTATCATGATCAGAGGGAGCATCTGTTACTAGCTAAACAGTTATTTTCTTGCTTTGAGCTTCACACACAGAAAGAAACACACACATCATCAATTAGGATTCTGATGCCTTCATCCATCTGTGTTGAAAAGTTAATTCTGAGATCAAACTGAAGGATCCAAGTAAGGCTTCCAGATAATTTTTTCAATCAGAGTCCTTTAGAAAATCTACTTCAAAATCACCACAAACTGCAAACTGTTTGCTGCTGTCTGACAGACAGCATAGTAAGGAATGCTGATTCCTCATAAATAGTTCAAAATTTCACAATTAGGATCTATATACAGTTACAATTAAAAGTGAACTATTTTTTGGTATTAACTCACAAGTGCACACTTCTATGTGCTAATAACTAAAAAATCTACTTGCCTCAATGTTTTTGAACTCGTGTTCTGACTTAATTATATAACACACACAGAGTGTAAACAAAGGTGAGAAGTGAGCTTGAAATAAGTGTTGTAATCAAAACATTGTTTGGCTTAATGAGATTTGTACTAAATATATGGAATAAGTTCTCACGCTATTCATATGGACACAACTGAAGAATGACTAAAGTAAAGTAGAAAACACAGAACTGCATTTTAACATATGGAATGTGTGTGGGAAGCCAATAATACTACTCAGCAAAAAGTTTTGAAGAAACAGTGAAAGTAAACTAGGAAAAGTCACAGGTAAATGCAAAAACAAAACAATGATGGCGCAGAAAGTTGAAATATCCATAATAATGACCACAGTGACACTGAAAAACCACAGTTTATTTATGCACACAACATAACAATGAATTACAATGCATAAATGTGAGACTGCTAAGAGCATCTATATCCATCCACCCATCCTTTGTTTTTACAGGGTGTATACATGGATAACAAAAATATCCAGATTTTTCTCGGATCTCCCAGTTAAAAAAACACACTTTTTCCCAAGTGAGAATACACTTCTTCCAAGAAGAAAATACACTTTCTCCATGATAAGTGACAGTGTACTTCCCCTCAGAGTTTTAAAAATATCCAGCGAAAACTTCCCGGCACTTTAGAAAACGAAACCCGACAAGGGGAGAAGGGAAGGAGGGGAGGGGGAGGGAGGGGAAGGGGGAATGCATTTTGCGTTTTGAAAAAATCTTTGATGTGCAGCAACATGTACACTGCATATTACGATATGCCACATATTTTCGCATCACGAAATTATAAATTTGAGTTCCACCAAAAACGGCAAGTTAATTTCTGAAGCATTGAAATAAAGATTGCAATGCACTTTTGTAAGCCAAACGAAGCTCATGTCGCGTGATCTTGCCAGTCAATGACAGCAGATATTCAGATGATACACATGATGTAGTCAGACAATAGCAGCATTACTTAAGTAGCATGAACATACAAACAGGAAAAGTTAATGGTTTAAATTAATGTACATAGTGTAACTACAAGAAATGCTAAGCTTTCACAAACAACATTGGTCTTGAAGATTAATAAGTGCTCACATGTAATACTGGTCTTTTTAGCATGAGTCAAACTTTAAGATACATCAGACAAATGTCAGTAAAATTTTAAACAATGACATTAATGTCTATTTTCTGTGCTCACAATTATTCTAAGTAGTTGGTATTCAAAGTGTTAAGTTTTAAATGAGAGTCAAACACTCTGTGATTGAAGAAATTCATTGCACATAGTCATCTTGAGTAAAAGGAAATTTCCTTTGAAAATAACACGTTTTAAAGAACCATTCACAATATTTTCCTGTGACCTCTTTGATGTGGGTTCATTTCAGCAGCTGCCAGAGAGCACCAGAAAACAGGCACTACTGCACTTGGGCAGCTATGATGACATAGGAAGCCTGTATGTTTGTACACATATAGCATTAAGAGATCTCACATGACACCATAAAAGAAACAGGACATCATGGAGGATACTCCATGATCATAGGAACTTCATAAACCACACTAAAACGCCTAATTCAGCTTAAAGGACACATTCATATGTCAAGATTCACAATGAAGTAGGCCCCAACCTGATATTAGGCTTTTCAATGCGTTTTTTCAGATGAAAATTTTCTGGGAGTACCTGTACTGTGTTGTCTCATGTTTGGTTCCTTATTATGGCATAATGCCATACATGCCAGAAGATGAAAATGTGCACTTGAACTTCAATGAACAATTGAAACTAGCCAATAGTGTGGAATGAAACACTTGATTTCATACAAATTGACTGAATCTGTGGAAAAGATTAATAAAAGCCACACTTTTTTAGCAAACCGACAAAAATAACTTTGTTGTTGTGCAAGGCGATTAATGCTTGACTGCCAAAAATGTGGAAATAAAATCAAATCAGAAAACAGAAACTAATAAAATATTTTAGCCTTCCATAATTACGTGAATGTATTTTAATTCACTTGATAGCTCCCAGCCACAGAAATTCGTTTTGTTTTCATTTAATATGTGAACTGTAAATGAAGATTAAGCAGAAAAATCACTAAACATAAACACGGGTCACTATCCCCCACCCCACTACAACCCAGACAGCTCATTGCACGCATAAATGGTGGTGGTTGGTGGTGGTGGTTGATGGGTTGCTTTGTGGGGGTTGAAGGGACCAGATGTGGTTGTTGATATTCTATCACCTTGCTCTGTACTGAAGTCTATGGATATAGTCATCTTTGTATTTGTTTCATATTTACATACTACTGATCTTATTATAAATAGGTTTTTTACTTTAAATTTCATAAAGTTCACCACAAAACTGAAGAGATTTCCTGCTGAAAAAAATGTCTGCAATTAATCGTAAGGTAAGACATTTAATTTTCAGTAAATAATCTCGTAGCCTATAAATGAAATGTGTTCTCTTCTTTAGTGAATTAAGCTGTGTGGTTTCCATTTGTTTGTTTAAATTACTTTGATATGTCAATAGTAGTATTATTTAATGAAGAATTTTATGTATTTTCAGAATACTCACACAACAAATTGACTCTGAAATACTCCTGTAAATTTCCTGGCTGTTCATCTGGATATTACGTGGGTTCAAAAGAGAAAGTTAGCAACAAGCATTTCTACAGGTTTCCAAACCAACCTCAAGATTTGCTTCTGAAGTGGAAAAGTGTTTGTAAACTGTCACTTGATGTGAACTGTGCAACTTATTTTGTTTGTGAACATTTTTTCAAAGAAGATTTTATGAACAAACTAGGCATAGGCTGAACAGTGGTGTGTTTGAAAACATGGGGCAGGTGTTCCTTGTGAAATTGCTAATATCAGTAGTGAATCAGGTGAAACAGTTGTTAATAGTGAAATTTTTATTGTGTGCTTGAGAAATAAAAAGTAAGTTTTGTTTCCATTTCACTGTTTTTATCCACCTTTCCTATTTTTGGTACTTTTTGTGTTGAAGCACTTACAATCATAAGATGTAATCTTCATAGGTGATGATTCCAGAAGTCTGTTCCAGCTCGCAGGAGTCGTCTGTTCGCTGCCAGATGTCAACTTAAGCTCTGGAGGTTGGCCCGAGTCCAATCGGCACCATGGCTGACTAACTACAGCGAGAACTTCCAGCAGGACCGGCCGCAGTGCGGTCTTGGTCACAGGCGCCACCGGGGACTGACGCCCGGACTTTACGGCAGCTGGCCCCACGGCGTGTGATTCGTCCATCTCGGGACCTCGCGGACATCGCGACTGACGGCTTCCCAGCTGCCAGTGCAGCAGGCATCGGCAACTGACCTCACGGCGACGCGGTTCCGTGGGCGTACCCGTACTGGGGGCGACGAGTTCATCTCAACCACAGGGCATCCTGGCTTCAGAGGAGCACTGGTGGCATGCATTGCGCGCATTGTCGGAGAATCTACACAGCAGCAGCCAGGCGGAAGGATCCATAGGGCTGGGCAGCGATGACGAGGGAGAAATTGTACAGAAAGTTCAATAAATAATTGTAAAACTCCATGCCGTCTCAGTTTTTGGTGCAGCCACTGTGTCTGCTGCTAACAAGTAACGCAGAAGTAACAACCGGCAGAGAGAAGCCGTAGCAACTGTGAGAGGTGTGACACAAAGAGGATGAGATAACAATGCAGTCTCTATAATAAAAGCTTTTACTTCAACCAAGGATACTTTCTTTTCATCAGTTCACAGCAGCATGTCTCCAGGCATAGGGAAATCTTTTGGCATTTTGTTGAGAGGTACTGCCAACAACGCATGACTTTGCATAAACCATTGATAACCATTTCTCGAGCCTAAGAAGTGGCATAATTCTCATACTGGAGTGGGCTGGGGAAACTGAGAAATGGCTTCAACTCTGTCTTGAGGTGGCAGGATTCCTTGTGCATTGATAAGGTACCCTTAGAATTTCACTTTCATCACTCCGAAGGTACATTTTTGTGGCTTAATCACTAAACCATGTTCTTGCAGTTTAGTGAGTAATTGCTGTAGATGTGCTAGATGCTCTACCCCAGTAGACAACAAAACATGCATGACATCAATGTAGACATAATAGTTATTTCATCCAAGACATGCTGGGAAGTCTGGGCAGCATTGTAAAATCCAACAAATGGAATTCACACATAATCATGGAGTCTGAATGGAGTGCAAACAAAAGGATTGGTATATCTTCTGGTGCAATTGGCATATGACAAAAACAAGCACAGACGAGGTCAGATGTGGAGGAAACAGTCTTACCATGAATTTGCATAGCAAAGCTTTCAATGTGTGGCACAAGAGAACCATCAGGTATTGTACATGCATTAAGCTGATGACAGTCACCTCAGGGGTGCCACACATTATTCTTCTTATGGGCTGTCTGGAGTGGAGAGGCTAAGTTACTTTTTGAAGGGTGACAGATTGCTTTTATTAACATAAAAGAACACTCCTGCTTTGCACTCTTTACTTTTTCTGGATGCAGATGATGAACTGTGCATGGACCGGCAGTTCTCACAGGATGACAATGTGATGTACTGCTGAGAGTCTTACTGGTGCTGGAGTAAGCAATGGAAAGGTGACATCAAGAAACTTATGAAGCAGGTCAGTGTACAGCGAATCACCTGCAATCCCTTTGCTTCCAGCACAGCTGACATGACATAGGTGTTCTTGAATAGACAACTGTGCTGTAGAACCTAGCAGAAATTGATTGTGAAGATCTGGGAGCAGTTTGAAAAAAAGCCTGCTCCACCAGGTGCAACCATCAGCAAGAATGAATCTTCACATAAATTCACATTAAAGATTGAACTTTAGATTTAAGTTGATGTAGTTGTAAGTCTTGATGGAAGATCCATTTACAGTATACAAGTAACTATCATCAGTTTTCCACTGTGGAAACAAGAAGAAGAGTAAACTGAGAGATCACTTTCAATGAGAAATTGTAGCCAGGTAGTTTTATTATGAACAGTCAATGGCTGTTTGGTATGAAATCTGTTGCTGTTGTTACTGATTTCAGCTGGTCTTTCCCTTGTCACAAGGTGATCAACACTGCTAAACTTCAGATCCAAACTTTTTGTGATACCAGCAGGTCTTGTCCCTAGTGAGTGAATGCCTGTTTCTGCTGGGAGAGTGTTACTGCCACGAGGTATGCGTGGAACAACTTGCTTATACAGGTCAGCTATCTGTGCTTGCAGTGCTTCCAGAGAAGTCTCTGTTCTGACAGAGTTGGTTACGATGCCTGTGGATGGATACATCTCAACTATTCAGTCAGCAGTTTGAGTGAGAGCATCAATGTCACAAGCACAAAATGTATTTTCTGTGCATCTGTAGGTAAGTGTGAAGTCATATATTCAGCAGAATATCTCTGTTAACTGTGTTGCCCGCTACCTAAGGAGATTTGAAGCAACTAAAGTGGTGTTTGGTCACTGAGTTGTTTAGTGTAGAACATTTCATGTCGCTTAACTTCTGGTTGCAACAAGCAAGTTACAATCGCATGCTTGATAGAGGCATATTTTTCTATGCCTGGTGTTAAAGCTAAGATGTCTTGTACTTCTGTAGCCATTTGCTAGATCAGCACAGCCACCACATAACTGCACTTAGTTTCATCTTAACTAATGTGGACCAAGACAAATTAGGTCTCAAGTTGGGCAAGCCACAGTATTAGATTATCTGACCAGAAAAGCAAGGATTCCATTACAATCAGACTGACGATCGCGTTTCTCATCGATAAGCCAGTGCTTGCAGGGTTTTTGTATGTTTGTCATTGCTGGCATTGATTAACCAAAGCAGTTGTTCACAAGTGATTCTACATGGCTTGGTTAACACAAAAACTTCAATAAGGCATGTTTTATCATTCTGGAGGGCAATTCAATTTTTCTGGCTTGCAAAGCAATCATTCTGGTACATGAAACTCAAGTTCACCAAATGTCATGTGTAAATGCAATTTAGCTAAGCTTATGTGTAACAGTTAATTACAATGAGTAATCTGCGGACTGCTAGGAGGGTCTATATCCATCCTTTGTTTTTAGTTCAGAGGCAGTACAAACAATCAGAGAGTTTACATTCCATCATGAAATACGTAGAAACAGTTCACTGTCCACAAAATAATGGTGGTCAGAGCATATACTGCTACATAGACTGGACAAATTTCACATCCTTGTTCAGTAATTGCACTGACAATGAGGTATAAGACTTGACATGACTCCTAGTTGTAGGGTAAAGCAATACAGAACAGTCTTCTGCTGGAATTGAAGCTTTTATTTGGAAGTACATTACATAATATTCATTATTGGACTTATTGCAAATTGTGTTAACAAGACATGTAGCACAAACCATTCAAGCTAATTTATCAAGGCTTGTTGATCTCTAAGGCATAGTATTAACATCAAATCACAACAAGATACATTTTTACTGAGGAGAAACTTTGTACTACAGCACTTGGTTATTGCTATGAGTTTTGTAAAGTTCAGCATCAGGGGTGCAGTACACAATACTGAAGTACATTCTGACAAAACAAAAACACCCAATATTTTAGAAAAGGGACAAAAATTCAATAAACATCTTACCTCATAAATACCAAACCGCGTTGTTGAGTAAGTGAGTTGCCTAAGAAGGGAAGCTGAAAGCCCATTGTACAAAGCAAACAGTCCTTGTTTCCGGACAATTGTCACTGCCATGCGAGCCATCGAAAGTTTTCCTTCCTGTTGTGTTTGCAAGTGCACCTATAAAAAGCACCAATAAGTATATTTCAGTGAACTGTTTGTACTTATGATTTGAATAAAAACATAAAAGACTTAGGCAACAAAACCAGGCAACTCTACCTTATAGAAATAGTGCTGATACTTCTGACTTTAAGCTCAAAAGTTCCTGTTTCTTCCCTTGTCTCATTCTTATACTACAAAATTAATCTGCAGTAGCATGTTAATGAACTGTTTCACCACAATTTGGTAGTAAAAAGTCATATTTAACAATAAAAAATAAATAAAAACAGTCAATTCTTAACAGGAATTTATTAATGTCATGAAACAGCTTTTATCTTACAAGGCCATTTTATAATGACATCTGATGTTGATAGCATTTAATCCAATACCACTTTCCAGTATAAATAGATAACATTAATAGCTTTTGAAAGATTTTCATTCTTAAAAACAATGTCAGTATACTTTTTCTTTCTTTCTTTCTTTTTCTTTTATCATTGGTCAAATTTTAAAACTGAAGGAGGAACTGATTTCTTAAGCTAAATAGCTTGTAAGTAAGTTCTTTAATATTTTTCATGACATGTCTTTCAAATCATATTGCAGATTGCTGTTACGCACTATCCGTTACAATTATTTTTTTATCAAATGCCCACAAAGTAGGAAAAAAGTGTCAGTTCCATTAGTGACAAAAAGGCTTAAAATTATATGCATCTGGAGTCACAGTATTATGATACTAACTTCTGGTCTTGGCTGAGTCAATAGAGTCATGTGTGATAAGGAAATGTGTAATGTGTTAGTTTCCAAGTCCTGCAGTGAAATAGATTTTATTTAAAAGGCGTACTGTCCCTGAGGTTTATTATTCTTGGTTCCAGCATATCAAAGTAAACTAAGTGGTGAAATTTTTCATACACATTATCTGCTGGTGCATATACCTTTAGAAGGTCCAGTGGATGTGTACAGCATGCTGCACCTGCAGAAGCTAGGCCTCCAAAATACCACCGTGCAAGTCGCTTCTCAGACATCCTGGATAGAAGGAAAACTTATAAAGCAACCTTTTAATTTACATATCAGAAAAATAATTTTCATTCAAATGTGACAAGTGCAACTGAAAGTTCATACAAAAGGTTGCAGCACAAAAATAATGGTCAATTCACATATATGACTAAAGGATAAGGAAGAAAGAAGGTAGATCATGGTCTATTGTCCCATTAAGCATTCTGCCATTCCAGATTGTTTACACTCTCAATTATTTTTTCAACATAGAATATTCTCTTGTCATTATTAGCACAAGCTTTCCACTCGTATCCTTCCATATAAAATTCATGCTGACCATTTGTTTATCCATGCAAATGTGCAAATCTTGACCATATTTGAAACATCTGGAACAGGTCCAGTCTTCAGCTTCATTCTAGCATTTTCCTTAAATTATTGAAAGGTTGAGTTCACATAACTTGTAAAATTAACTGCCAGAAAGGGTGTGTCGTACATTATAATTATACAACTAGGATCTTTTTTTATCTTCAAAAGGCCACATTTTGTAACTGGGCTTGGTAGAGCCCCACTCAAAGAGTTTTTCCTACCTTCGTCCACAGAACTCTTTTCTTCCAACAATAACTTTCAGTTATAGGCACGACATTATAAATATAGCCCTTGCAGCTGTTTGTATAATTATACAGATCCTGCCAGAAAAACGTACACACACTTTAAGGAACGAAAAGTATTACTTATGTTATTATTAAGTGAAACAACAAGTTTACTGTTACCAGTCATCGTTTTATTTATTTCCACGATGTGTTTCAAAGGTTTAAACCTCCATCATCGGGTGGATTTACATTAGTTAGTATGACATTGGTGTGTGTGTGTTGTGTTACGATTTTTTGGACGAACTTGTGGCACTGTCTCCAGTGCTCACAGGTTCCTTTTGCTGTCATATATAATATGACAGTATACATGTGATGTGTTATGACAGCAAAAGGAACCTGTGACCACTGGAGACAGTGCCACAAGTTCATCCAAAAAATCGTAACACAACACACCAATGTCATACTAACTAATGTAAATCCACCCAATGATGGAGGTTTAAACCTTTGAAACGCATAATGAAAATAAATAAAATGGTGACTGGTAACAGTAAACTTGTTGTTTCATTTAATGTCAATAACAGTCATGGTAAAGCCTAACCTAAAATATTACTTATGTGTTTATTTTACACTTAATAATTTATCACGCATGTTGTACAACCTTCAGTTTAGCACATGGTTGCTTTAAATGTTTAAAATGTTAACCTTTCACTGTTAGACACATAACAGAACAACGAGCAGTCACCGCAACTATGTCAGTAAATGTTACAGTGGAGATCGCTGCACATGTCGCTGTACTCTCCAGGCGAAGTTCCTCCAGCATGCATGGTTTACATCAACAGAAGTTATCTTTCACAGTTCCCCACAAGTGAAAGTCCATAGGCATTAGATCTCGTGACCATAGAGGGAACTCAATGGGCCCTCTTCGTCCAATCCAATGCCCCAGAAAATTACCATCCAGGATAGCTTGTAGAGCTAGGTGGAAGTGTAGCGGTGGCCCGTCCTGTACATAGAAGACCTCTTCATCACCTCCATAAAGCGCACATATACCTGACAAAACTGATCTGCATAACATTTCCAGGTACACTTCTCCAGTGACAGTAGCATCAAAGAAAAAGGGTCCTACTAAGCCCCTAGACGATAGTCCACATCACACATGAACTCCTGGTAGACTGACTGCTTTATCCACATAAACATGCAGATTTCCAGTGCCCAATACATACTGTTATGCCAATTCACAGTTCCATTAAGTTTAAATTGTGCCTCGTCACTCCACACAACCTTTGTCACCAATTATTATCATCAGTTAACATTTGCTGATACCATTTGCAAAATTGCATTCGGCAGTCAGGGTTGTCGTCATTAATCGTGTGCAGTGATCATTGAATGTAAACTTTCCACTTTGCAGCTTTTAGAATTCTTCATACACTTGTACTGCTAAGCCCCACTTCATGTGCACATTGCATAGCAGACTTCTGTAGAGAATTAACAAACATTTCCAACACGAAAGCTGGCGAAGTAGGACTTAGAGCTGTAAGCTGTCTTCCTTTGTGAATATCACAAATCATTCCATGCAATTCAAACTTGTCAATCATGCATTTAATTGTTAGACGGGTTGACAGTTCTGTTTCAAACTCCCACCTGCACTGACGTTGCACTTCAACAACATTATCAAACTTGAAAAACCACTTGATAACACATTTTCATTGCTCAAATGTCAAGCATGCTCCAGCCATCTTGTTTTCTCAAAACCGAGATGAGAGTACTAACATCTGATGAGTCAAAGACCATACTACAACACACTCTTAACTCAAATTGAATAACAATATTGATATCTCGGCAGAGCCTGACAAGGAGAGAATCATTTTTCAGTATACTTCACTTCCGCAACTGGAAGTCCTTTCCTGATTGTTCTCCATGATAACTGTGAAGTAGACCTATCACAATAACAGCAGTTGATGGCAGCTAAGTTCATTTCCCCATGTGATGCCCTCCGACAGTTTTTTGGTTAATGCAAAGTGCTCAGAAGCACACTTATGTGTCATGCAGTCATGCGACAGAGCTTTTGGGTGTCAGCTAACAACAGAGCTGCATCACCAACCATCTGCTACTGAGAGCTGGGAACAGCTGCAGGGTTTGTATGATGTGGTTTTGCTTCCATTGTCTCAGGCTGGGCGATGGCGTTTCAGCCATCACACTCATTGCCACAAAAAATTTGGTGTCAGCATTTCATCGACTAGATGTGTACTCTCCTTTTACACTTACGACAGAGTCCCATAATTTGTGCTAAAGTTTTATTGTCTAAAATATAAAACTATTTCTTTAGATTAACTAGACGTATTTACAAATTCTGTAAAATGGGAAAAGTGGCCCGCTTTGCACTGTAGTGAGTAGAACCTTACAAAAAATATTGCTATATGTTTAAAACAGACACCTGCATGTGTTCCACATGTTAAAAGGAAGAAATGATACAGTGAGATGAACAAAAACTGTTTGTTTCATGCACCAACTCTTATTAAAGTGACAGAGTCACAGAATTTAATATTGACGGAAAGTATTCAGGTACTGGCATGACAAAGCAAATAAACAGAAATGGCCATGGATATAAAACAGTGGGAACACTGCCACTCAGTTTCATCAAATTATCATTTGCTAGCAAAATAGTAGTTACACTAGTTCAGACAATTAGGTCAAACTCAGAACAAACCATTGCCATGAAAATGAAGGGATGCAGCCACAGCCAGAAGTTTCTAAGCAAAAGTAGAAATCATCAAGGATGTGTACACACAAATAGAGCATAAACCATAGTAAATAAAATAAGAATGAATGGAGCCCTCAGGATTAGCTTCAGGGTACTGACAAACTAAAAAAGAACAATGAAAACAAGCAAGAACCTTTGACCACAAGTTCTGTAGCAACTGTACAAATACATCAGGTACCTCACAGTCATAAAAGACAAAGCTATAAAATCAACAAAGAAAATGTAAGAAGAGGTGCATGGCATTATGGGATGGAAGCCAACAAAAGGTTATGCGTAACATATGTTGACAGCACAAAATCTACTGATAATTTTTTTTTTCACAATTTAACAACTCTTGCAAAGATGCCACAAGATTTAGGAGAAATGCAGTTGCTGACTCTGGCAATAAGCCAACAGGCAAGAAACTAACATGCACAAGCAGATCAAATTACATTCCTGGTTCCAGTAGTGCACCATATTCAGCTGAAGGTAAATAAACATTCAACTGACAATCCAAATGAACATTCAACTGACAATCCAAATGCAATGGCAAAAGGGGAGACAAACAATGTTGATGTTTTTAGATGGTAATGTTTTACGACTATATAGTTTTTGGTCTTGGGCTTCCGTTGCCACAACACTACACCCCACAAGGTACCTGTGCCACCCTCACAGGGTACCTATACAATAATACAACAATGTAGCTTTAAATACATGTATATTCCTTCAATAAAGTTACTATCCAAAGTACAAAAAATCAGAATAGATCAGATAAGTACTACATATTGTATTATTGAGTTGCAGGAAGCAAGAAACCTTACTGAAGAAATGGATCTCCAAATAATATGCATTCAGCAGCCATAAAGTAAAAACGGCAAACTACCTATCATGCCAGTTAGAGCTCAAGTAAGAACAGAGGGAATCAACCCAATAGTGGCTACTGCTGTCTTAAAAAGGATAATTACAGTGGCAAAGATTGATGAACTTTGCAATGAATATGCACTAACTAGAAACTTTGGAAGAAGTCAACAGGTATTACATTACTGACAAATACTGTTATTACATTGATGATATATACCAGTAAGGTGCACATACAAAAAAAGCAATAATACTGAACATATGGGTAAACGGATTTTCATTCTGGATGTTAATGACAAGTCCAGTTGTGGCATAGTGGAGAAGGGGTGAAAGGAATTTAAACCTCCAAGACACAGTAGAAGAACCGAGCTTCATAAACCACTTAGTCTAATCATAAATCACAAATGAAAAAGTGCTGCAAGAAATACTGAGATTAAACAATGGAATATACAGGAGGAATACGACATTATTATGAAAGGATAGTTGCTACTCACAATATAGCAGAGATGCTGGGTCAACTCATCATCTCTGCCATATGGAGAGTAGCAACTATCCTTTTCATAAAAATATTGAGATTACTCTAGCATAATAACATATTTTCTGACATAATATTATGGCATGTTGGTAAATCTCTAAAAATGAGTGATCACAACATTATTGTATTTGTACTGTGTAAAGATGGGCATGTCAGTGAAAATTATGTTGGAATGAAGTGTACAAACATTCAATGGAAAGCAAATTGGGATTTTTTGCTCCCTGGATTCCACATATGGCCAAATGAGTGAACAGAATTTGATATGGTTACAAAAAGTCATTCAAATGGCAATAAACAAAGTAATACCAGCAGTAATTAAGAATGGGAAGGAAATTAAAGTGTCATGGAGCAGAGCTCTACAAAATTTTAGACAAGAAAAAGGAAGGTGAGGAGTTGATTTCAAATGCAACGTGGAGCAGAAGAGTGTATGTATCAAAAGACTAGAACTTTACAGGAGTGTTAAGCAACATTACAAAGACTCTCAACAACATCAAGAGTGGAGCATTTTGAAACTTGTGTTAAAGATCAATTCCAACTATATATTTGGGGAATGACCTACAAAATCATAATAAACAAAATAAAATCCAGATACTTTTTTTCACATTGAAGAAACAAGGCAGAGAATTAACAACTGATTGGGAATCTTAAGCCAAATTACGAATGAAGGCACTCTGCCCCAATGACAATTGTGCTGCAGATGTATAACACCAAAAGTGGCTACAGACTACCTACAGAAACCACAGAATGGCAATCCTGTTTGTGGAAAGAAGTAATGTGTGTTGCAACAATACAACAGAAAAAATATCAGAAGTTGGCAGGGCTGGATTCAATGCAGACAAAGAAATTGCAGGCTCTGGCCAATTGTATTGCTCTAAATCTTACAGCACTAGTACATGAAAGCTTGTCACAAGGCAGATTACTTCAGATATGGAAAACAACAGAAGTAGTTATTTTCAGAAAAGGAGAAGATGGCCATAAAATAGAAACAAAGTCTTACAGGTTGATATGTTTATTAAACACATTAGGAAAATGAAAAGAAGCTACTATTTGGTAGGCTGGAAAAAAAAAAAAAAAAATAGATGGTATGAATGAATCTCAGTCTGGATTCAGAAAAGGCAAGTCCACCTAGAATTCTCTGAATCAGGCACTTAGCCATAATAACATATACAATCAGTGCTTTTGAAAACCTATGGTGGCCATTTTTTTACTCTAGACTGTGTCAAGCAGGATGACCTAGAAATCTCTACTTGAGTTTTGAGATACTGCCCCAGAAACTGTTTAACAGAAAGTAGGTGAACTACTCGATCAAAAAGATACACCACATATACCAAAGACCTGAAGATAACAGGAAATACTAGTGCAGCATTAGAAGAAAAAAAAAATTGAGATGTTATTGCGTTGCTTCGCATTTGGCGTCCAAAATACAAATTTAAAATAGCTTCAAATAAAACAGTTCACAAAGAGAAAGTTTCGTAACCAAGAAACTCAGCCATAAAAGTAAGAACAGGTAACAACTCATTCAAGAGATGTGTGGTAGTACGATATTCATGTGTACATGTTGACGAAAAGCAATATTTTCATAAACACGCTGAAACTTTCTGCCAACTAGCTCTCAATCAAATGAGCAAAATTACATGGGTATGCAAAAATAAGTTCCATCCATCTCTAAAAATCATCATGAAGTTATACTTGATTACACGGTAGCTCTCACAGCAATTTTCTGGATGCATAGTACACAACTAGTTAAATCTGAACTAGCTCTGCAGAGTGCAGAAGAGCACACTTGTGAGATTTATGGATGCACACAGGATATGAAAGGAGGAGCACGCTCTGAGGAAGAAAGCTTCATGCATGTGTGAAAATGTCAGTAGGATTGGGATTCAGGTATATTATGATGATGTGTCAATGAGTTCTTTTCCAGTGTGAAAGAAAGACATCAAATGATACACAATCTATCCTAAAAAAGAGAGGAGAAACAATGAATCACACTCGAGATTAATTAAACAAATAAATGTGAATGAATACTGGGGTGCAGACATGTTCAAAGAAGGAATTTTTATTCTGCAGCAGAGTGTGCACTGATTTGAAACTTCCTGGCAGATAAAAACTGTGTGTTGGGCTGGGACTCAGACCTGGGACCCTTGACTTTTGTGAACAAATGCTCTACTGTGTGAACTATTCAAACACTACTTATGACCTGTCACCACAGCTTCACTTCTACCAGTACCTCATCTCCTACATTCCTCAAACTTTGGCATAGTAATACCATGAAATCTAGCTAAGCGAAACCTTTTTGACTCAACTGTATTTTCCACTTATAAGGTACGTTCAACTATAGCACAATAAATTTGATGCTAGCATACAAAATTACACTACATGCTTATCAGCACATCTACATCTACATGGATACTCTGCAAATCACATTCAAGTGCCTGGCAGAGGGCTCATCGAACCACCAATGGAATTTGCTTCCGAAAACCAGTGCATTAATCATTTACTAAAAAATCCACTCCCAATAATTCATGCATTCTCCAAAAAGTTAACATAACCTAGTCATATGTTTTCTTTTACATTTATGAACTACTACTATAAGTGCAGTTTTATAGATTTTATAAGAAAAGGTTTCTCCTAGTACATGCAACAGGTACCTCACTTACATGAATGGTATGATTCTAGAAGTTACGAAGAACTCTGAACTGTATTGAGAATATTTTCTTACTGGGTAACAGGCTTTAGTGCAGCCTGAAACTCAGTTCGAAAACATGATCAGCTACGAGCACGAACTGGTACTGTGCTGAGGCTCTAATGGTAGAAAGTAAATATTTGCAGTGTTCCTTTACACCACCACCACTCTCTCTCTCTCTCTCTCTCTCTCTCTCTCTCTCTCTCTCTCTCTCTCTCTCTCTCTCTCTCTCTCTCTGTGTGTGTGTGTGTGTGTGTGTGTGTGTGTGTGTGTGTGTGTGTGTGTGTGTGTGTGTGTGTGTGTGTGTGTGTGTGTGTGTGTGTGTGTGTGTGTGTGTGTAAACTCTGGTGGCTCCTATTATTTGCAGAGAGCCACAAATAAGCAATATCTGTTTGCCTGATTATGAATGTACTCATCTGGATAGTCACTGTACCGGTAGGAAAGGTACCAATATCAAAATTCAAATAGTACAATATTGGATATTTCATCATGTAAATGACCAAACAAGAAGTGAGGACAGGCAAACAATAGTTACCACTCATCTGCAGGTGAATGATGGGGTGTATGCAGTCACATTGAAAGTATAATACCACAAAGACATTCAGTTTACAGTTTATTTATACATGATAATTGTACGCTGTATTTTCAAAAACAATTTTATTCCTTTATCACAGTCTTCACCAACAACAGCAGTTTAAAGATCACTGCTGAATAAAATCATCCTATACATTCTTCCATGTGTTAATGCATCAATGTTGCCCCTGCATGATTCCTAATGTCACCTACCCAACTTCCTCAGTAAATGATCTTGGTATTTTCTTATCTCTTGAAATCCAATAATAACATACTTGGTTCATTTACCGTCAATTGCACAATGAGCATTGAGAGCAGCTTTGCCAGAAAAATCATATTAATTTTGTATAGAGCTCATACGAGAATCATGCACAGCATTACAAACTGCTGTGTGTTTCATCAGTATTATCATACGACATGATTATTTTATTTGTGCTAAAATACCTGCAACATTCTCTGTGTATTTCACATGCCGTCTAAGACTGCAAATTTATTCTTTCATGGAACTGTACTGTCCTATTTTATTTACGTCTCAACATGTCTTTGGCACTTCAGGTAACTTTCGTAAAAAAAAAGTTTTTAAGTTACAACTATTTTGTTATTTTATCTTGAGTTATGCAAACACAAATTTATATCTACTTTTACATCTACATCTATACTCCACGAACCACCTTGATGTGCGTGGCAGAGGGTATGTCCAATTGTAGCAGTTATTAGGGTTTCTTCCCATTCCATTCACATGTGTAGTGAAGGAAGAACGATTGTATGAAGGAAGAACAACTGTATGAATGCCTCTGCATGTGCAGTAATTATATTAATCTTATCCTCCTGATCCGTAAGTGAGCATTAACATAGAGGATTGTGGTGTATTCCTAAAGTCAGCATTTAAAGCCGGATCTTGAAACTTTGTTAAAAGACTTTCTCAGGATAGTTTTGTCTATCTTCAAGAGTCTGTCAATTCAGTTCCTTCTGTATCTCTGTGACAATCTTCCATGAATTTAACAAACCTGTCACCATTCATGCTTCCCTTCTCTGTATACATTCAATATCCCCCGTTGAACCTATTTGGTATGGGTCCCACACTAGAGCAGTATTCTTGAACTGATCACATGAGTGATTTCTAAGCAATCTTGTTTGTAGACTGATTGCAATTCCCCAGTATCCTACCAATAACCTGAAGTCTACCAACTATTTTACCCATGACTGAGGCCATGTGATCATTCTATTTCATATCCCTACAATGTGTTACTCCCAGGTATTTGTGTGAGTTGGCCGATTCCAACAGTGACTTATTGATGTCACAGGATTTTTTTTTTTTTTTTTTGGGAGGTGGGGGGGGGGGGGGGAGGGGAAACACAGTTTAACGTTTCTGAACATTTAATGGAAGTTGTCAATCTTTGCACCACTTTGAAATCTCATCAAGATCTTACTGAACATTCTTCAGCTTCTTTCAGAAAATACTTCATTATAGATAATTGCATCATATGCAAAAAGCCTAATGTTATTATTTATATTGTATGCAAGGTCATTAATATACAACAGCCAGGGTCCCAGTACACTTCCCTGGGGGACACACAAAGTTAATTCAACATTTGATGATGACTTTCCATCCAAGATAACATGTTGCATGCTCCCTATCAAAAAGTCCTCAATCCTGTTACAAATTTCACTTCATACTCCATATGATTGTACTTTTGACAATAAGCATAGGTGCAGTACTGAGTCTAATGCTTTTTGCAAATCAAGAAATACTGTATTTACTTGACTGCCTTGACCCAAAGCTTTCAGTATGTCGTGCAAAAAGTGCAAGTTGGTTTTCACATGATCAATGTTTTCACAATCCATGCTGGTTCGCATTGAGGTGGTCATTCTGTTCATGACACCCGTTATTTTTCAGCACACAAAATTTTCTAAGATTTTACAACAAATCAATGTCAAGGACATTGGATAGTAGTTTTATAAATCACTTCCACTATCCTTCTTGTAGAAGGCTGTGACCTATGCTTTTTTTAAGAACGGGGCACAGTTTTTTTGTTTGAGGGATGTACAATAGATAATAGTTAGACAAGGGGCTAACTCAGCTGCAAATTCAGTATAGAATTTGATGACAGGGATTCCATCAGGCCCTGTAGCTTTGTTCAGTTTTAACAATTTCAGCTATTTCTCAACACCACTTACATTAATAATTATTCCATTCATTTTTTTCAGTGGCATGAGGATTAAATTGGGGCATTTCTCCAGGGTTTTCCTTTGTAAATGAACATATGAAAATAGAGTTAAGCATTTCAGTTTTTGCTTTATCCTCAATTTCAATACCTGCCTTATTCACTAGGGACTAGGCACTAACTTTGGTGTCACTAACAGTCTTTACACACAACCAGAATATATTTGGGTTCTGTGAAAGATCATTTGACAATATTTTGACATGCCTTGCACAACGCACATTCAGTCATTGCTTGGGGTAGAGAGATTGGAAATAGAAAGGATTATGGTATGGGTTATTAGCTAAGTGTGTGGTTACTATATGGATAGATTAGTAATTTTATGCCAAGGTGTGTGAGTTAGTGGGGGGAGGGGGGGGAGGGGGAAGGGGTTGTATTTGTAGTGGAGGCTAGGTCGAGGAAGAGAATGAAGAGGGAGAGTACTGCAAGAGAAATAGGAGACAAGGCAAGGGCAAAAAGAGATTAAAGGAAAAGATAAGTGAGTCTAAGACTATACTGTCTATGAAATATCTACTGTTGCAAGGAATCAAATAATGTAATACAAATGAAAAGAATGTAACAGAAAAGTCTAAAGTAAAGTATGTTTCCTATAAAAATGAGACTGGTTTTTTCCTTCAAATATCCAAGGTATCCAGCAAATTCATATTAGCATGTAAACAAGCAAGCAAATCGACATTCACAAACTGGACAAATCTACTACTTCACAAGAAGTGAACTGAAAAATTTGGTTTCTAAGATACTAAATTTACTACAGATATCAACACAGTATCAAGACATTCGGGTCCAAGATAAATTGCGACATTTCAAATTTGTCTTTTTATCTGCAGTTTTATGCAGACTAATAATTTAGCCTACATACTATAACTGTATTGTACTTTTAATCAATTACCTGTTTAATTATTTACTGTTTTTGCAATACACCTTATGTAATGCATTTCTCTTCTAATTGTTCTGTCACATAATTATTTATTGTTATTTACTTAATTATGCAGTGTATTTATCATTATTTCCTTGTACTGAGTGACATTTGCCTACATTCTTAGACTTTTGACAGTAATGATTGCTTACAAAGATGCTCATAAGGTGAATAAAGCATTTTTATTTAGAGACTGTGACATAACATGTATACTGTTGTAACAGAGGTAACAAAGAAAGTGGGAAACTTCAATATATGTCATGGTAACATCATGTTTCGTTGAATCCATCAACGACTACTTTCAATCATGCTGAGCTAAACTGTTGCCTTTCATTGATGTCTAGCACTTGCATGCTTTAGAAGTGATATGTAATCGTTAACTTTCATTTTATGCTCTTTCTGTCCCTAAATATAATAAGAAAACTACTGTAAAAATCAACTTAAAATGGCCAAAATTTATACATATTGTATGTTCCGCAAAATGGTACAATCCAAGTACTTGATTTTGTATTATAAAAGTGACTGCAGCCGCATTGAAAGAAGTTGATTTACATTCCGATAGAATATACTTGATGAACCCTCCAGCCTTACGTATAACAGTGTGCCCCGTTTGTTTTCAAAGACAAACATTTATAGTGTTTACATATTCGCCAAGTGACATAACAGTGTCTACTTTATCAGTCTGCATTACTCTTATGTTCCGCAAACGCTAATAGTCGGTCACTTTACCTTCTCTACGAGATGGGTTTCCGTTTGAGTAGCCTACATAAATATTTCACTGGCAACGTCAGACTCCTGATGTGGACGCAGGAAGTTCTACTTTTTACACATCTTCCTAGTATTTCGGACAATTTTAGTTCTCGAAGTTATTCATAGCATCCTTAGCCAATGTATAACAGGCGCGTGCTACCAGCGCTCACAACGGACTGAATTTTTTTGAGGAATCAAGTGGCATACATCAGTTACGTGAAAAATTAATGATGACGCAAGATGACTTGTCAGATATCCCGGTTATTTCGGTGGAATTAAGACTATAAACTAGGCCTGCAGCGTAATGCGGCACACTTAAAAGGGTTCTTTTCTTGTGTTTCTTGAAAATTAATTTTTTTTAAAAATGTTGTAACCCAACTTAAGGAAACCATTTCCAAAATCAGAACATCAGTAAAAGGGAAGCTATAAACTGTGGTACCATTTCGCACTCCCAATTATTCGAACACTCGTCTTCTCATTGAGAAGTATCAATGAATTGCCTTTCTTCTAAGGCAAAAGAAACTTTCCTTTCGGCATATCGCGACCTCAACCGTACTATCAAGAAGTGAAGTGTCAATTGCTCCAACACGTAGCATCTATGACAAAATATTCTTTCCAGTGAACTTTCTGCAAACTGTGTATACCTGTGACATAGGTGTGTTTATGGTATCGACAAAACTTATTTTTAACACGTATCAACAGAATTTAAATTAACATTTAACAATTAACATAATTTTGAGTAATGACATACCTGTAATTCAAACTGTAAAAACAACCACTTAGCCAGCTGTTACAAGTTCACTTCATAAGCACCCTTACAAACTGCTTATCTGAATAGCCACTTACACAGCGGTCAGCAGTAGGTTATCATCAAAAATATTACCCTATCTGTTCTTATTACTACTGGTCACTTTGCTGACGAAACATGAAGTCGTAGCATGCCAAGTGCGAGTGATTTTATGAAACCTAAAAATCAGTCGTGTACTGACGTATGGCGTTTTGCGATCTGACAGGACGTACACAAGGTGCTAAATAACCACTACATGAAATTTCTACTTGACAGCAATGAAGAGTTAGAGGCAAAATAAATAAAATTTCTTACGAGATTCTTCACGCATGACAGTTTGGAAAATGAAAACGCATAAGAAAATGTGGACGGATACAACATCGATCAGCTGTTACTTGGGGCAACGTTATAAGCAGTTACCACGTAAATGTTATATCTGGTTGTACATACACTTTTACTCACAATTTAGTTGTGCAGCTTTGTTTTACGTCGGGTCTCAAATTGTCTTATCAGATTCGATGATTAAAAAGTTGCAAGAGATACGTAACAAGCATCAATGTTAATTGTAAAGTTGGTTGACGAGTGACCCCGTATCGACAATGCACCTAACTATTTTCTTTAAAAAAATATCAATACAATTAAATAAATATTAATCTATCAACAGGATCTAAATGACAGGTACTCAGTACTATTAAGGAAGCAACATCATCTCCCCCCCTTAAAGTAGCAACATCATTTCTTATTTAATTGATTAAATACTCTTGTCGTCAGCATGAATGATACTAAGCAGTATGGCAGCAGTTTATTATTAGTGGAGTATATAGATTAAGTTTCTACGATTTGCTTGTCTTCCGTTAATGTGAACATGGAATCATTCCACATTCATTAAGGTTTTTCTTTTTGATGGATGTGTTGAACATTTCAGTTATTAGTGTGCTTTGTGTCCTTTCCTTAATGGTATCACCACTCATTCATAGCACTATATCTCAACATTTCTACTAGATCATTTCTGTTGATATTGCAATATATAAAGGAAATTATCATACCCTTTGTTCAGCAAACAGGGCAGCAAAGAACTCTGTTCTATCTTAAATAATAATATTAATAATAACAATATAGGTCTCTTGTAAAATGGCAGACAAGTAGCTGCTATATGGTAGCAAGATGACCAATATCTACGACAACATACTGCCATATGCCCACTAAATAATTTTTCGTGGCAAATAGTAAACAGAGAAGTAAGTAAGAGCTGTAGGTTGAAGGGGTAAACAAAACCAAAAGTAATTAAAAATGGTTTAGAAAAAAAGGATTATATATCTAACTGCGGGTTACTGTTAAAAAGCCTTAAAAATGGAAAATGTATGATCTGACATTTGAGCTGCTATAGTACTGAAATGAACAACAGTAAAATTAAGGTCAAAACAAGCATTCATTCTTTCTTTCTTTCATCATTCATTGCGTTCCATAACTCCCATCAAGAAAGAGTGTGTCTAAGAATGCGGAACAAGTCAAAGTATATTTTGTAACAGTTGATCAAAGAAAGGAAGCTGGTACAATGGAAAAAAAAGAAAAAAAAAGCTTTTGCCTACTCAGTTACACTACATAGCTGCACTGCATTTTTAACTGCAATTCATAGAAATTATTTGATTACAATGATTTTTCATAGCAAATGACACCTATTAACAATTTATTACTACCTGTCATGCAGCATCACAATGAGTGCTACTACTTGCCATACAGCTAACAGGATCTTTTAATAGCTGAATCTAGAGATTCAGTTGATATGTAGCAAGAGTGACTAAAGATATATGTTTGTAATGTTCTTTCAAGTTGGTTCAATTCAATTCAGTTTCTTTATTCACCCATTAACAATATAAATTGTACAGTACATATTTCCAATTATTTGTTAATTACTGACATCACCAAGATGGAGACAAGCAATCTACAAGTTTTACAAAAAGTTCAATCTTTTTTCATAAAACCTTTTAATAGTCAAGATACAACTTAACAGTATTAAATGATGACTAGTTTCAGTCGAGTACACAGGCATCTTCGGATCTGGAATAATAGAAAATTGCACTGAGGCAGTGTACCAGAAAGGATTACACAAACAGTAATAATACAAGCAAAAGGTCAATTACATACCGATTATAAAAAAAGTGTAGTGTTTGCTCATAAAATGTGGCTAAGAGAGTACATCCGCATCACAGTGGATTCAAATGTAAGAAACAGATATCAATAAAATAATGGGATATTCCATTGATACAAAATATTAGATATTCAAGATCTAAGGAATAAACAGAGAGGTTAATACAAAATAACATAAAACTGCAATATTATATACACAATACGGTTTGATTGACAAGTTACTGGTGTAATGCTATTGTATATCAATGTGGCTGTTAAGATGGGTTTGTACACTACATATTTTTGCTCAGCTTGTTGGATTTTTGTATTGTACTTTGTATTGATGTTTCTTTTTATTTCTTAGGTTTTAAATACCTAATATTTTACATCAATGGTGTACACTATTATTTCATTGAGGTCTGTCTCTTACATGAGTGTCTACTTGATGCAGACATTGTGTCTTAGCCTCATTTTTATAGTTTTTATAGTCAGTATGTAACTGACTTTTTACTGGTATTATTACAATTTCTGTAATCCCTTCTGGTATCCTACCATAGTGCAATTTTCTGTTGTAATTCCAGATCCGAAGAAGGCTGTCTAATCAGCTGAAACTAGCCATCATGTAATATACACTTATGATCTCAACAATTACAAGATTTTATTAATTTTTTTTAACTTCATGTAAAACCCAATATATGTCAGTAATATCTTCCCACCAGAGAACTAATCACACACTTTTACTTGGCTCCTCTCTCCCCCCCCCCCCCCCCCCCCCCAGGGAGCTCAGTGCATGCTTGACTACCACAGGGCGCCACCCTTTGCAACATTGCTTCCTCTTTTTGTGCTGAAAACCTACACTTCGATATCCCTCCTCTGACTTTCCACAAGTTGGTCCTTTTGTTGCAGACACTCTTTGGACTTGGTTCACGATTTTGGTCTTGATTTCTAGTTTCACTGCCAGCACTATCTTCACCTGCCATTAATAATTATATGATCCCCATCATTGGGTTTGACATTCCATATTTTCCAAATTTTACAGAAGTCTGTGTTCTGCAGGGAAGGTCACCCACCATCGTGTATGCACCACCTCTGTGCCCTTCCACCCTGGCACCATTTCTTCCTGTTGTACTACCCCCTCCGAAACCCAGCATATTAGCCACCCCTTTGTGAGGGGGTGGGGGGAGGGGTGGGTCATCAAGTACCTGCACGATGGTAGCCGCCTGACCAAGAAGGGATAACACTGTTAGTGACTGCACTGCTTGCTCCCCTTGTATGCCATGGAGTATGTGCCCATTATGACTGGGGCACGGGGACTCCCAGCCAGGTAGCCATTTCTATGGCTGGCTTGTGTCCAAAGGGAAGAACCCCATTCAGAGTGGTTGACAACACAATGGGTAGTTTGCACACAAAGTGGCTTAAACTTTCTCCCACTAGTGGCCACACGGCCCCAGCAGTCTCTTAAAATGGAAAGGCCTTGTACGATGCAACAAAGTATGATCCCAATGTTTTCCTTTCCCTTGCCATGCCATGGTAGGAACACAGGACTAAACGACAAGGAGCAAAATTCTCCTTCCAATACCTGGTCTGTACCAGGACTGACAGGGACAGCTTTTTGGCCACAAAGCCTTTATTTTTTTGGAAAACACTGAGAACAAATATGGGGAAATGACAGCCATCTCTGAGATGAAGATCAGTTCCCTCCTCATTAAAAGTCATCTCCTGTCCAGTTGCAGGCGATGCTCTCTTGTAAAAAGGTGGGTGACATTCCCGTAACTGTAACTCCATACAAGAGTCTCAATATGGTCCAGGGCATCATCTGTCACTGTGACCTCCTCCTGAAATCTGACTATCAGCTGTGGACCAACTTAGAGCAATGGGCTGTGCACTTCATCTGTCAGTATAGGGGACCAAGGGACAACAGAGCTGCTATCGGGGCATTCATCTTGGATTTTGAGAGTGATACATTGCCTGAGAAGGTCAAGGTGATGGGCTACTAGTGTGACATGAAACCCTATGTTCCTCAGCCTCTTAGATGCTTCAGGTGCACAAAGTTCGGACATGTCTTCCCATTACACTGATACCCCTGCCTGCAGGAATTGTGGATACCTGCTGCACTTGAATGTTCCTTGTGCCCCTCCTCCCACTGTGTAAACTGTGGCAGGCTCCACTCCTGCTCACCAGATTGCTCTGTTTTTAAGTGTGAGAAGAAAATCCAAGAGTATAAGACCCTGGACAAGCTCACATACCAAGAGGCCAGAAAAAATAAGTGCATCTATATTACAGACAAATGACATACTCTTATGCTACAACTGCAATGTCGTCACTTTCTCTGTTACAGTGCCTTCCTCTGTTGCACCTCTTACAGTGGGCCCTAAGAGCCTCCCACTGATAGCTAACCCACAGGCAGTTGGGGACTCTTCTGGTGCTTGCACTGCACCCACTTTGGGAGCATTGGCTCCCCACCTACCTGGGACATCGGTCCCCATCCACCAGCTAGAGGCACCCCATCCTCCTCTGGTTTCTCTAGCTAGGAAGAGGTCCCTTGGGACTCTTCCTTCCATGGTTCCTGCTGGTCCTCAGCCAGATGCTAGCCAGGGGCTGAAGGAACCGTAGGCTGCTGGCCGTTGACCTTCTTGTTCCTCCTCTGTACCTGGAACCAATTCAGGGAAACTTTCTGTCTTTGTCTTCTGAGGAGGAGGAGGACAAGGAGGACAAAAAGATGTTCTATAAGATGAAGGAAACTCCACCCCATGCCTCTGTACTCTACATGTACTCCTTCTGTGCCCAAGGTGACATTCCAGTGGCCCCTGAAGCACCCAATCTCCCCAGGGAATGTGCCAGTGGTGGCAGTACGTGATGCACCCCCCTCCCCCTCCCCACAGTCTGGTAGCTTCATGCCCCCACAGTACTCAGACAGTCTTATCCGCCAGTAGAATTGTAACGGATTTTTCCACCACCTGGCTGCGCTACGGCAGTTTTTAAGCATATGCCCTGCATTCTGTATTGCTATCCAGGAAACATATATGGTTTCCAATAACTTGGATCCCTGCTCTTTGTGGCTACTGAGGTTATTTTAAGAATCTTACCGGCTATGAGGGGGTATTGGGTAGAGTTTGTACGTGTGTGCTGTACTATATGACCTTGTGCCTCTTGATACTCCATTGGAGGCCACGGCTGTTTGGGTACGGGCACATCAGGATTTTACCATCTGTATTGTTTATCTTCCTCCCGATGATCTCATGCCCCAGGATGAACTGTCTGCATTACTGTTTCAGCTCCCCACCCCCACTCAACCATTTCTAGTCTTGGGTGACTTCAACACCCATAACCTTTTGTGGGGTGGAACAATGATCACTCGCCATGGTAATGACATTGAAACTTTACTTGATCTTTGCCTCTTGAGCTCTGATGTCCCCACATACTTCAGTGTGACACACGGGACTTACTCAGCCATTGATCTCTTCTTTTGTAGTCCTGGTCTTCTACCATCTATCCACTGAAAGGACCATTTTGATCTGTGTGGTAGTGACCACTTCCCAATCTTCCTATCCCTCCCTCAGCATTGTTCCCTTGGATGCCAACCCAGATGGGTTCTCTGTAATGCTGTCGTCGTTAGCTCCCCATTGTTGCAAGGCAGTATTGATGCCGCTGTTCTGCATAAAATGACAGCCATTGTTTTGGCAGCCAACCAAGCAATCCCCTCTTCCTCGGCTTCCACCACTGAATCACATACTTCTCCATCACAGCTGTGGGTAAAGATCAGATGAGTCTATTGCTTCCAGTTTCCTGCAGATGTACCCTGTATATGGTGTGCCATTTATACTGAGCCGGCCGGTGTGGCCGAGCGGTTCTAGGCGCTACAGTCTGGAGCCGCGCGACCGCTACGGTCGCAGGTTCGAATCCTGCCTCGGGCATGGATGTGTGTGATGTCCTTAGGTTAGGTAGGTTTAAGTAGTTCTAAGTTCTAGGGGACTGATGACCAAAGGCGTTAAGTCCCATAGTGTTCAGAGCCATTTGAACCATTTATACTGATGGAGATGCTGTCACTGAGCATTTTTCTGAGAATTATGCTCACACATCTGAGTCTGAGAACTAGCACCCCGCCTTTTGATTCGTGAAACAGCGGATGCGGTGAATGTACTTATCTTTTACTACCCGCCACCTACAGCCATATAATGCTCCATTCAGTGAATGGGAACTCTCCAGTGTCCTTGCCCATTGCCCTGATATGACCCCGGGGCCAGACCACATCCACAACCAAATGCTGAAATATCTCTCAGTGGATTGTCAGCGTCACATCCTTTTCCTCTTTAATCAGATCTGGAATGAGCGTAAGTTCCCATCTCAGTGGTGAGAAAGCACGATAGTTCTGGCACTGAAACTGGGTAAGAACCTCCTCAAAATGTGTTCAAATGTGTGTGAATTCCTAAGGGACCAAACTGCAGAGGTCATCCGTCCCTAGACTTACACACTACTTAAACTAACTTACGCTAAGAACAACACAAACAACCATGCCCGAGGGAGGACTCCAACCTCTGGTGGGAGGGGGTCTGCAATCCGTGACATAATAGCTCTAACCGTGCGGCAAGAACCTCCTCGAGATGGACAGTTATTACCCAGTCAGCCTTACCAACATTCTCTGTAAGTTGCTCAAGTGCATGATGAGCAAGCAGCTGTGTTATCTCCTTGAGTCTCAGGGCCTCCTGGCTTCATCTCAGGGCGGTTTTTGCTGATAACTTGGTGTGCACCTGGTGTCCACCATCCAGATGGCCTGTGCACATCATCAGCACCTCATAGCTGTCTTTTCCAAAGGCTTATGACATGACATGGCGTCACCAGATCCTTACTATGTTATGTGGGTGGGGTCTTGGGCCCACTCTCAATTATTGTCAAGAACTTCCTGTCACACCATACATTCCAAGTTCACTCAGTACCCCATACATTCAGGAAAACAGGGTCCTGCAGGGCTCTGTACTGTGCATCCCCCTCTTTTTGGCGGCTATCAGTGGTCTAGTGGCAGCTGTAGGGTCTTTGATATCGTCCTCCTTATATGCCGATGATTTTTGCTTTTATTATTGCTCCTCTAGTATGGTAGTTGTTGCTGAGTGTCACCTACAGGGCCCAATATGAAAGGCATAGTCATGGGCCCTCACCCATGGCTTTCGGTTTTCAGCTGCCAGAACTTGTGTTATGCACTTCTGTCACTGTTGTGCTGCCCACCCACACCCAGAGCTTTACCTAGACTATCAATTACTTCTTATAGTTGAGACGCACCGCTTTCTGGGACTAGTCATCGATTCACAGCTAAAATGATTTTCCCACCTTCGCCAACTTAAGCGAAAGTGCCGGCGACACCTCAATACACTTCACTGCCTCAGTTACAATAGCTGGGGTGTAGATCACTCTACCCTTTTGTGGCTCTCCAGAGCCCTGATTCTGTCCATCTTGAGTATAGGTGTCTTGCATATGGTGAGCATTGTGGATGCTGGACCCCATTCATCACTATGGAGTCTGATCTGCAACATGAGCCTTCTGAACTAGCCCTGTGACCACCCTATTAGTCAAGTCTGGAGCCCCTCCATTACCTATCAGGCGCCAACAACATACGCATTTGTAGCTTCACTGAGCATCCCAACTACCATGTCCTTTTCCCTGGAAGGGAGGTATACCTCCCACAACGTCGACCCAGAACTGGGTTTACAACTGCTGAATGCCTCCAGTGTCTGTTTGGAACTATAATTTTCTCCACTGTCACCTCTAGTCAGGGCGACAATACATCTGCCCCCATAGCTTGCACCCTGACTTTAGATTTGCCTTGAAGAAGTCTCCTTTGGCCCAAAAGATTCTGTTGTTCCCACAATTTTTCACCTCCTGTTCTTGGCTGTCCATGAGAAATAGCCAGGTTTAGAAGCGGTGTTGACTGATGGCTCAACAGTTGACGGACGAACGTGCTTTGCATACACACATGTACAATATAGTGAACTCCACACTCTCACTCTACCAAATGGCACAGTGTCTTCACTGCTGAATCGATGGCAATTAAATTAGCCCTTAGCCCTTAGCCCTTAGGCAAGAGTATCCTACTCTGTAGCGACTCCCTTAGTGCTCTGTAACGACTCCCTTAGCAGCCTTCAGGCTATAGACCAATGTCACTCTCCTCACCCAGTGGTGTCCGTCCCTGGTAGCTGAGTGGTCAGCACGACAGAATGTCATACCTAACGCCCCATGTTGATTCCTGGCTGGGTCGGAGATTTTCTCTGCTCAGGGACTGGTTGTTGTGTTGTTCTTATCATCATCATTACATCCCCATTGACATGCAAGTCGCCAAAGTGGCATCAACTCAAAAGACTTGCACCAGGCGAACATTCAACCCGATGGGAGGCCCTGGGCACACGGCATTTCTATTTTACCCAGAGGTTACAACTACCCAGGATCTTGTCTCAGACCTGCATCAAGCTGGGCAGCCAGTCGTTTTCATTTGTACCCCCTGGCCACGTTGGGATTTCGGGGAAATGAACGAGCTAGATGGTTGGCCCAGCTGGCCACCATGACGCCGATTCTGGAAAGCGGGGTTCTAGAACCGGACCCTCAGTCATTTATAAGCCATTGATTGCTGGAAGTCTGGAACTCAGAATGGTCTGCCCTGATCTCCCTAAACAAACTGAGGACAATTGGAGACCATGACCATGTGGCAGTCTTTCTTGGATGCTTCTTGCAGGAAATCCTCCATCCTCTGTAGACTTTGCATTGGCCACACTTGGCTGACCCACGGCAACATCCTCAGACGTGAGGATTGTCCTCACTGCCAATGCAGAGCCCACCTGACGGTGACCAGCTTATTTGTAGACTGCCCTAATTTGGCTGATTTGAGATGGCATCTTAATGTTCCTGACACGCTTCCGCTGATGCTAGCAGACAATGGCAACTCGGCTGACCGGGTGTTATGTTTTGCCCACAAAGATGGTTTCTATTCATACCTGTAAAGTAGGACTTTTTGGCATCATTGACTGCCTATGGGATTGGTGGGGCATCCCTCTCTCACTCCCCCCACCCCCTCCCCCTCTGCAGGGGTCCCTCGGTGGTCCTTGCTGGGTGGCCCTGCCTGGCATCTGCCCTTTGCACCTTTTTATTCTCTTTATTCATTTCTTGGTTTTAATGCCTTGTCTTGACTGATATTTTAACAGCTTGTCTGTGCTGTGTTTTTTCTGGGTATTATATCTGTTTTTTATTGTGTTAGCCCATGAACCATGGACCTTGCCGTTGGTGGGGAGGCTTGTGTACCTCAACAATACAGATAGCTGTACCGTAGGTGCAACCACAATGGAGAGGTATCTGTTGAGACGCCAAACAAACATGTGGATCTTGAAGAGGGGCAGCAGCCTTTTTTCAGTAGTTGCAGTGGCAACAGTCTGGATGATTTACTGAACTGGCCTTGTAACATGAACCAAAATGGCCTTTCTGTGCTGGTACTGCGATCGGCTGAAAGCAAGGTGAAACTACAGCCATAATATTTCCTGAGGGCATGCAGCTTTACTGTATGATTAAATGATAATGGCGTCCTCTTGGGTAAAATATTCCGGAAGTAAAACAGCCCCCATTCGGATCTCCGGTCAGGGACTACTCAGGAGGACGTCGTTACAAGGAGAAAGAAAACTGGCATTCTACAAAACAGAGCATGGAATGGAAATGGATAGGTTAAAGTTAGATATAGTGGAAGCAGTGAAGTGCAGTTGCAGGGGAAACAAGACTTCTGGTCAGGTGAATATAGTGTTATAAATACAAAAACAAATATGGGAGGAGTAGGTTAAATAATGAATAAAAATAGGATACAGATAAGCTACTACAAACAGCATAGTGAATGCATTATTGTAGCCAAGACAGACACGAAGCCCACACTTACCACAGTAGTACAAATTTGTACGCCAACTAGCTCTGCAGATGACGAAGATATTGAAGAAATGTATGATGCGCCAAAAAAAATTATTCAGATAGTTAAGGGAGATGAAAATTTAATAACCATGGGGGGCTGGAATTCGATAGTAGGAAAAGGAAGACAAGGAAAAGTAGTGGGTGAATATGGACAGGGGCTAAGAAATAAAAGAGGAAGCTGTCTGGCAGAGCCAGCCGCTGTGACAAAGCGGTTCTAGGCACTTCAGTCCAGAAATGCACTGGTGCTACAGTTGCAGGTTTGAATCCTGCATCGGGCATGGATGTCTGTGATGTCCTTAGGTTAGTTAGATTTAATTAGTTCTAAGACTAGGGGACTGATGACCTTAGATGTTAAGTCCCATAGTGCCTAGAGCCATTTGAAACATTTTTGTCTAGCAGAATTTTGCACAGAGCATAACCTAATCATAGCTAACACTTGGTTTAAGAATCATAAAAGAAGGCTGCATATGTGGAAGAGACCAGGAGACACTGTAAGGTTTCAGATAGATTATATTATGGTAAGACAGAGATTTAGGAACCATGTTTTAAATTGTACGACGTTTCCAGGGGCAGATGTGGACTCGCACCACAAGTTATTGGTTATGAATTGTAGATTAAAGATAAAGAAAAGGTAGTACTTTAAGAAGATGGGACCTGGAGGAACTGAAAGAACCAGAGGTTGTAGAGAGTTTCAGAGTGAGCATTAGGGAATGACTGACAAGAACAGGGGAAATTAATACAGTAGAAGAAGAATGGGTAGTTTTGAGAGATGAAATAGCAAAGGCAGTAGAGAATCAAGTAGGTAAAAAGACAAGGGCTAGTAGAAATCTTTGGGTGACAGAAGAGATACTGAATTTAATTAATAAAGGGGAAAATATAAAAATGCAGTAAATGAAGCAAGCAAAAAGGAATACAAACATCTCAAAAATGAGATAGACAGGAAGTGCAAAATGGCTAAGGAGGGATTGCTAGAGGACAAATGCAAAGATGTAGAGACATATATCATTAGGCGTAAGATAAATACTACCCACAGGAAAACTGAAGAGACTTTTGGAGAAAAGAGAACCACCAGTATGAATATCAAGAGCTCAGATGGAAAACCAGTCCTAAGCAAAGAAGGGAAACCAGAAAGGTGGAAGGAGTACACAGGGGGTCTATACAAGAGTGATATACTTGAAGGCAGTATTATGGAGATGGAAGATGACACAGATGAAGATGAAATTAATGGGAGATATGTTACTGCATGAAGAATTTGACAAAGCTCTGAAACACCTAAGTCGGAACAAGGCCTCAGAAGTAGACAACATTCCATTAAAACTACTGATAACCTTGGGAGAGCCAGCCATGACAAGACGCTCCCATCTGGTGAGCAACACGTATGAGACAGGCAACATACCCACAGTCTCCAAGAAGAATATAATAATTCCAATCCAAAAGAAAGAAAGTGTTGACAGGTGTGAAAATTACCTAACTATCAGTTTCATAAGTCACGGCTAGAAAATACTAACACAAATTTCTTAGAGACAAATGGAAAAAACTGATAGAAACCAATCTCGGGGTAGTTCAGTTTGGATTCTATGGAAATGTTGGAATACGTGAAGCAATACTGACCCTACAACTTATCTTAGAAGATGGGTTAAGGAAAGGCAAACTTACATTTCTAGCATTTGTAGACTTAGAGAAAGCTTTTGACAGTGTTGACTGGAATACTCTCTTTCAAATTCTGAAGGTGGCAGGGGTAAAATACAGGAAGCGAAAGGCTATTTACAATTTGTACAGAAACCAGATGGCAGTTATAAAGAGTCGAGGTACATGAAAGGGAAGCAGGGAATGAGAGACAATTGTAGCCTATCCCCAATGTTATTCAATTTGTATATTGAGCAAGCAGTAAAGGAAACAAAAGAGAAAAAAAATGGAGTAGGAATTAAAATCCATGGAGAAGAAATAAAAACTTTGAGGTTCGCCAATGATATTATAATTCTGTCAGAGATAGAAAAAGACCTGAAAGAGCAGTTGAACGGAACAGATAGTGTCTTGAAAGGAGGATATAAGATGAACATCAACAAAAGCAAAACGAGGATATGGAATGTAGTGAAATTAAATCAGGTGATGCTGACAGAATTAGATTAGGAAATGTGACACTTAAAGTAGTAGATGAGTTTTGCTATTTGGGGAACAAAATAACTGATGATGTTCAAAGTAGACAAGATATAAAATGTAGACTGGCTATGGCAAGGAAAGCGTTTCTGAAGAAGAGAAATTTGTTAACATCGGAAAGTCTTTTCAGAAAGTATTTGTATGGAAGTGAAACATGGACGATAAATAGTTTAGACAAGAGGAGAATAGAAGCTTTCAAAATGTGATGCTACAGAAGAATGCTGAAGATTAGATCAATAGATCATGTAAGTAATGAGGAGATACTGAATATAATTGGGGAGAATGGGAGTTTGTAGCACAACTTGACTAGAAGAGGAGATTGATTGGTAGGACACATTCTGAGGCATCAATTTAGTACTGGAGGGAAGTGTGGAGAGTAAAAATCATAGAGGGAGTTACCAAGAGATGAACACACTAAGCAGATTCAGAAGGATGTAGGTTGCAGTAGTTATTCAGAGATGAAGAAGCTTGCACAGGATAGACTAGCATGGAGAGCTGCATCAAACCAGTCTCTGAACTGAAGACTACGACAAAACAAAGTTACACTTAGGCTTTCAAGTGTGTGTCTTTCACTTCCTTCCTTTCTTCCTTTGATGACTCCTCCTGGTTTGCCACTTAATAGATGAAGGGACTGATGACCTTGCAGTTTAGTGCCTTTCACTCCAAACCAACCAAGCAACCTTGGTCTCCCCCCCCCCTTTCCTCCCCCCCCCCCCTCTCTCTCTCTGATCGACAAAAGCTGACTGACTGCATGTTGCTGCATAATGTTTTCACTTGCTGCCAACCTCAGGTAGTAACAATATTTTGATTTAGTAGTGTGTAACCATTGTAAAAATAGTATTGATTCATGTGTGGTGTTTGCACAGTGGTTATTATTATTATTATTATTATCATCATCATCATCATCATCATCATCATCATCATTCCCGTTATCATTCCACTGTACCTGTTCCTTCCAGCAGCTCGTCATCAACTTTTGTATCGCTTCTGCAATGCACAGGCTCATTACGTGTTGATTCCTTTTATAAGCTACATTACCAGAAATCAGGACTTAAGCCCCCTACAGGCACTGAAGTATATCAATTGTGAGGTTTGAAAATATGTGCCGGACCAGGACCTAAATTTGGATGCTTTGCTTCTCTCAAATAGTTGCCTTAAACACCTTGTCCACCTAGGCACACTTCCCATTCATCCCAAATTCTCAATAGACATTTCTGATAGAATAGACACCACTGGCTGTACAGCAGACATAAGGAATCTATATTATGAGAAATCAAGACAAGTCACATGCAGGCGTCGAAATAAATTGGTGGTGAAGGTTGAAAATTTGTGCCCGGCTAGGACTCAAACCGACATTCTGCTTCTCTAGAATAGTTGTCTTAATAGCCTCAACCATCCAAACACGCTTCCTGTCCAACCCAAATTCTCAGCGTGTCAAGCGCAAATAGCATTTCTGTCCATTAGCCCCACTGCTTGTAGCATTAACCCAAATTCTCAGCCTGCCACATGCAAATAGCACTCCTGTCCATTAACCCCACTGATCATAGCATTCGCTAAGTCCCGCACAGGTTTGAAAGATATCGTGCATGTGTCCGACAAAACAGACACTATATATCAATCTTTTATAAGCTATAATCTGGCTGTGCTATGAGGAAGAGGCAGGGCTTGTCTTAGCAGCCAATTCTCTATGCGCACATTGCAAGCTTTTGTTCCCAGCACCCTATGAATAGGGTCTAAGTTATAGTGTGCGATTAGAACACAGTCTTATTCTTAATCCTAGGTAAGAAGGCAAAATCTACATAAAAATTATAATTGTATATTGTATTGCGACTATGTAAATCACAAGCCTGCCCAGTTAGCCATGCTGTCTAATGCACTGCTTTGTGGGCGAGAAGGCATGCCGGTCCCTGCCACGAAGCCGCCCGGCAGATTAGTGTCGAGGTCCGGTGTGCTGGCCAGTCTGTGGATGGTTTTTAAGGCGGTTTTCCATCTGCCTCGGTGAATGCGGGCTGGTTCCCCTTATTCCACCTCAGTTACACTAAGTCGGCGATTGCTGCACAACCACTTTCTCCATGTATGTGTACACCATAATTACTCTACCACGCAAACATTGGGGTTACACTCATCTGGTGTGAGACGTTCCCAGGGGAACCACTGGGTGCCTAACCACACAATAACCCTGGGTTCGGCCTGGGGAGGCGGTGGGGTTAATGGACTGCTGTAGCCTGTTGTGGGGTTGTGTACTACTGCGGGCTATGGCGGGGACAAAGCCTCTCCATCGTTTCTAGGTCCCCAGTTACATACAATACAATACAATGTAAATCACAGCTGAGTTCAATCATCCTTATTATGAACAACAAAAACAATTAAGGAGTAAATGTACTAGGACATGAGTATAAGAATTCCAATATCCTCAAAAAGGATTCAGCAAGATTTACAGTTATCTACTGTACATAATATTCATACTCCTCATTTCTGATGAATAAACACTTTATTTACTGCACTGTCTGAGAATATAATTTCATAGGGCAACAAGGAGTCAGTCTGTTACTTAAAGGGTGTGACTGCTTCACCTTTACATATAAATCATAACTGTGCATAATGAGTAAGCTGCTATGTATAAGTAGAAGAGAATATATTATAAGAGTTTAAACTTTAGTAGTGCAGCTATTTATTTACAACTTATACAAAACAGATACATGTTTCAAAGTTTCACTATTCTTCAAAGTAGTCACCAGCATTGTGTATAACCTGTTGCTAGTGATGTGGAAGTTGTAGGATATCCTTAGCAGTCCCAGTTGTGTTGACAGTTTGAGTAGAATGATCTACTACCAACAAATCCCTCTAACAGCTTTGAAGATTTGTTGGTTTGTTGATTTGCGGGAGGGGACCAAACTGCGAGGTCATCAGTCCCAGCAGATTAGGGAAGGATATGAAAGGAAGTCGGCTGTGCCCTTTCAGAGGAACCATCCTGTCATTTGCCTGAAGCTAAGTGCTGTACCACCCATCACACTCCCTGGACTTAAGACTTTGTGACTTCAACTTGATACCTAAATTAAAGGAATCACATCATGGCATTCACTTTGTGAGTGTTATAGAGATTTGTTGGGCAAGAGACCACTTCTCTCGAACTATCAACACAACTGGCATTGCTAAGGGTATCCTATGACTTCCACATCACTGGCAATGGATTACACACAATGTCGGTGACTATCTTGAAGGAGACTAAAATTCTGAAACATATCTATGTTGCATAAGTCATAAACAAATAGTTGCCACTATAAAAGTTTCAACCCTGCTACTACTTATTACATAAAGTAAGGAAGCACACTGGCTGTCACTTTCTCAGTGCCCCAGTCATGAAAGGAGCTCAGTTAGAAATAATCATTGGCACAATATAGTATCCTATTTGTACCAAGACACCAAGACTCGAACCCAGGTCTCCTGCTTACTAGGCAAGTTCATTAGCCACTCAGCCACGTTGGTTCACACAACTGCACAGATTACCCTGGCATGCCTCCCTCCTCGGTCCAAATTCTCACTGCCACCACAGTCTGCTTTAAATTCCCCCTTACACACAGACAGAATTGCTGAGGCTCTTCATGTTCTACAATAGCACCCCAGCATCAAACATAAATGGCAGATCCAGCCTGAAATCCAGGAGCAGGTACTTATATGAAAGAAAAGAAACAATTTCACGCACCTTATTGGTCTCATACAGCTATAATTTTGCGTACGTAGAGAACATGGAGAACCTCGGCAAATCCGTTCATGTGTAAGGGGGAATTTAAAGTAGACTGGGGCGGCAGTGGGTATTTGGATTGAGGAGGGAGAGAAGCATGCTAGGCTAATCTGTTGAGTTGCGTGTACCTCTGTGCCAAGGTGGGTTAGTGGTAAACACAACTGCCTAGTAAACAGATCTGGGTTTGATTCTCAGATCTTGGTACAAATTTTCACTCACCCCTTCACTCTGTATACATAAAATCATATCCGTATGAGACTAGTAAAGTCTCTGAAATTGTGTCCTTTCATTTGTAAAGTTATCCTGGAACATTTCATTTATCCATCAAGTACTGCAGGTGTGCGATGAGTTACAACATACAATAACAAAGAGTAGTATATGTTGTAAATTTCATTAATAATTAACAATCTTTCAAGGGCTACAAACTATCAGCACTTCCCCATGCTACAATATACAGGGTGTTTCAAAAATGACCGGTATATTTGAAACGGCAATAAAAACTAAACGAGCAGCGATAGAAATACACCGTTTGTTGCAATATGCTTGGGACAACAGTACGTTTTCAGGCAGACAAACTTTCGAAATTACAGTAGTTACAATTTTCAACAACAGATGGTGCTGCGGTCTGGGAAACTCTATAGTACGATATTTTCCACATATCCACCATGCGTAGCAATAATATGGCATAGTCTCTGAATGAAATTACCCGAAACCTTTGACAACGTGTCTGGCGGAATGGCTTCACATGCAGATGAGATGTACTGCTTCAGCTGTTCAATTGTTTCTGGATTCTGGCGGTACACCTGGTCTTTCAAGTGCCCCACAGAAAGAAGTCACAGAGGTTCATGTCTGGCGAATAGGGAGGCCAATCCACGCCGCCTCCTGCATGTTTTGGATAGCCCAAAGCAATCACACGATCATCGAAATATTCATTCAGGAAATTAAAGACGTCGGCCGTGCGATGTGGCCGGGCGCCATCTTGCATAAACCACAAGGTGTTTGCAGTGTCGTCTAAGGCAGTTTGTACCGCCACAAATTCACGAAGAATGTCCAGATAGCGTGATGCAGTAATCGTTTCGGATCTGAAAAATGGGCCAATGATTCCTTTGGAAGCAATGGCGGCCCAGACCAGTACTTTTTGAGGATGCAGGGACGATGGGACTGCAACATGGGGCTTTTCGGTTCCCCATATGCGACAGTTCTGTTTATTGACGAAGCCGTCCAGGTAAAAATAAGCTTCGTCAGTAAACCAAATGCTGCCCACATGCATATCGCCATCATCAATCCTGTGCACTATATCGTTAGCGAATGTCTCTCGTGCAGCAATGGTAGCGGCGCTGAGGGGTTGCCGCATTTGAATTTTGTATGGATAGAGGTGTAAACTCTGGCGTATGAGACGATACGTGGACGTTGGCGTCATTTGGACCGCAGCTGCAACACGGCGAACGGAAACCCGAGGCCGCTGTTGGATCACCTGCTGCACTAGCTGCGCGTTGCCCTCTGTGGTTGCCGTACGCGGTCGCCCTACCTTTCCAGCACGTTCATCCGTCACGTTCCCAGTCCGTTGAAATTTTTCAAACAGATCCTTTATTGTATCGCTTTTCGGTCCTTTGGTTACATTAAGCCTCTGTTGAAAACTTCGTCTTGTTGCAACAACACTGTGTTCTAGGCGGTGGAATTCCAACACCAGAAAAATCCTCTGTTCTAAGGAATAAACCATGTTGTCTGCAGCACACTTGCACGTTGTGAACAGCACACGCTTACAGCAGAAAGACGACGTACAGAATGGCGCACCCACAGACTGCATTGTCTTCTATAACTTTCACATCACTTGCAGCGCCATCTGTTGTTGAAAATTGTAACTACTGTAATTTCGAAAGTTTGTCCGCCTGAAAATGTACTGTTGTCCCAAGCATATTGCAACAAACGGTGTATTTCTATCGCTGCTCGTTTAGTTTTTATTGCCGTTTCAAATATACCGGTCATTTTTGAAACACCCTGTATATGTGTATGTAGTAAAACTAGTGGACCCGGCAATTGCTAAATATGTATGGGAATCAGATATATGTCCTCATTCTCCCCCTCTCTCTGTCTATCTCATCCTCTCCCACACCTCTCTCCATCTCCTCCTGCCCCCCCCCCCCCCCCCCCCTCCGCCCTTTTCGGTCCATCTCCTCCTCCTCCTCTCTACGAACTTAGACCTTGTTTATTGTTATTATAAATTAAGATAACAAGTAGTATTTTAACAATAAGCCAATAAGCTATAAATAAAAATTTCCTGTTTTCTCTGAAAACTGACTGCAAGGAAGGAAAGAAAACGGCACATTGTTGTGTGTACAACTTCTGTTTAAAAATATCTATAGTGAGAAAGAATATGTGTGGGAGAAACTACCTGTCTAATGGTTTAAATACTATGCTATCATAGTTAAAACTGACTGTGAGAAAGAAAATAAAACTGCAAATTTTCACAGCAGAGTACATCTACACCTACATCTACATCCATACTCCGCAAGCTACCTGACGGTGTGTGGCAGAGGGTACCTTGAGTACCTCTATCGGTTCTCCCTTCTATTCCAGTCTCGTATTGTTCGTGGAAAGAAGGATTGTCGGTATGCCTCAGTGTGGGCCCTAATCTCTCTGATTTTATCCTCATGGTCTCTTCGTGAGATATACATAGGAGGGAGCAATATACTGCTTGAGTCCTCGGTGAAGGTATGTTCTCGAAACTTCAACAAAAGCCCGTACCGAGCTACTGAGCTTCTCTCCTGCAGAGTCTTCCACTGGAGTTTATCTATCATCTCCGTAACGCTTTCACGATTACTAAATGATCCTGTAACGAAGAGCGCTACTCTCCGTTGGATCTTCTCTATCTCTTCTATCAGCCCTATATGGTACAGATCCCACACTGCTGAGCAGTATTCAAGCAGTGGGCGAACAAGCGTACTGTAACCTACTTCCTTTGTTTTTGGATTGCATTTCCTTAGGATTCTTCCAATGAATCTCAGTCTGGCATCTGCTTTACCGACGATCAACTTCATATGATCATTCCATTTTAAATCACTCCTAATGCGTACTCCCAGATAATTTATGGAATTAACTGCTTCCAGTTGCTGACCTGCTATATTGTAGCTAAATGATAAGGGATCTTTCTTTCTATGTGTTTGCAGCACATTACACTTGTCTACACTGAGAGTCAATTGCCATTCCCTGCTCCATGCGTCAATTCGCTGCATATTCTCCTGCATTTCAGTACAATTTTCCATTGTTACAACCTCTCGATATACCACAGCAATATCTGCAAAAAGCCTCAGTGAACTTCCGATGTCATCCACAAGGTCATTTATGTATATTGTGAATAGCAACGGTCCTACGACACTCCCCTGCGGCACACCTGAAATCACTCCTACTTCGAAAGACTTCTCTCCATTGAGAATGACATGCTGCGTTCTGTTATCTAGAAAGCCTTCAATCCAATCACACAATTGGTCTGATAGTCCATATGCTCTTACTTTGTTCATTAAATGACTGTGGGGAACTGTATCGAACGCCTTGCATTTCCTTCCTCAGAGTCAGTAATAAAATAAAACCTGTGCATTGTTGTTAAAAACAATTTATAGCCTAAGCCCTTCCAAATTTTAATTAGAGTAGGATGTAGAGATTTGAAGTGACTCAACCAACAGATTTTTGAGACGTTTTCCTTTTAGAGACACACACACACACACACACACACACACACACACACACACACACACACAGCTTATGTCTGTCTGAATGGTCATCATTAGAGAGTCATGTAAAAATTTGATGTAAATTAGTCCAGAACTTTTACATATCTTTGTTAAGAATGACAAATTATTTAGGAATAAAGGAGATGACTCACTGAAAGGCAGAAGTACTGCATCATCAACAGACACACAAACACTTGAAAAAGGAATTTCATTCTGAAAGGTAACAAAGCAAAGCTCTGCACCTTTTGTTTGAGTACCTGTCGATGATGCAGCGTTTCTGCCTTTCGGTGAGTTGTCTCCTTTATTCCTGAATAATATTTAAGCAATATATAGCCTATTCCCTCTGAATGTTCATTAGAGTATCTTGTAAAAAATTGAAGTAAATCAATCAAGAACTTTTTGAGATTTTTGTTAAAAAATATGTTATGTCCATCTGAATGTTCGTTAGAGTATCATGTGAAAATTTGAAGTAAATCAGACAGGAACTTTTCAACAATTTTTCTAACAATGTTTCTCTTTTTTATACTATATGTATATTTAAAACATTTATAGCCTATGACTGTCTAAATATTTATTAAAGTACCTTGTAAAATTTTACGTCAATCAGTCATGAACTCTTCGAGATTTTTGCTAACAATATTTCCCCCCTATGTATTATACACATGTATTTATATCCCAAAATATATGTAGCAAATGTCCGTCCAAATGTTTATTCAGTATTATATAATAATTTGAAGTAAATTGATCAAGGAGACTATGTCTGCCTGAACGTTTACTAGAGTCAACAGAAAGTCTTGGGCTGGACAATGTAAATTATTCTCATAACACTCAGCAATAAGCAGTTTATTCCTTGATGAAGAGTTACCTCAGAATAATATGTAATAATAAATTAATGACTAAAAGTAAGCAAAATGAGTTAACTTTTAGACATTTTCATTTTTAGACTCTGCTATTAACCATAATATAAAAGTTATATTTTTGTATTATATTTGTAACATTCTTATCTTCACACCAAAAAATTTTGTGTATTACATTATACACTGCCATGCCTTACACCTGCATGCACTCAAGAGACATGAAGGCCACTAGTGCCTACTCAAATGGCATGCAGTTGCTCTTCTTTGCTGTTAATATCCTGTAGTTTTACAGCAATCTAGTTTAAGAACTCTCTTAAACTGCACCTGACATGATAGCTGCAATTTTTCCTGGAAGGGTAAGTCAAGTTCTCTGATGTTTGTGTTTTCAGCATGTAGTGATTTTGCTTTGTGAAAAACACTGTGAAAATCCTCACAGGTCTTCAGAAACTGTAAAAGGTCTCAAGCTCTATCAATTATTGCCCTCTCATTTGTCATTTGGTACAGGACCTACGCCATACAGCCATATAGTCATTGATGTTTCTGTAGTGTTGAATTAAAAACTGTGAAGTTCACCAGGGATTACATGAAATTTACAAAAACTGAAAAAGTTAAAAAAAAAAAAACAATGAAGACTTCAAAAAGGCATGAGATCTTCACATAATTACATGAAGACAGATCAGCTTCTGTTCTAAAGTGGTCCCTAGTTGATCAAAACTACTGCATAATAATATTGTGAAGCATTATTGAAGTTCTCCATAGACTGCTAAATAAGAATGTGCAATATTTACTTTGTTTTGAATTGGTGGACAATAGACACTGCTTCCGTGATAATTGTCTACTACTCTGTGGTGGCAGAAAGAAAAGAATGTGGATGAAAAATCTGTGTACATAGGGTCAAAGATCCACTCACAAAAACTTATTGAGAGACTTGTGGAGAGGGAAGGGTGAGAGTGGGGGGGGGGGGGGGGTGAGGGAGGGATTAATAAAAATTTAAAATAATAATAATAACATCATATCTTAAATTTTTATAAGTTGATGGTCTAAAATTTAATACATTACTGGAAATCCCCCCCCCCCCCCTAACCCTTCCCTCTCCACAAGTGTCTCAATAAGTTTTTGTGAATGGATCTTTGACCCTATGTATACAGATTTTTCATCCACATTCTTTTTTTTTCTGCCACCACAGAGCAGACAATTATCACGGAAAGGTCGGGGAAGAAGGCCAGCGTGCCCTCTGTCTGCTTGCCGGGAGGTCTCATCCGAGATGTAGAAGAGGCCCTACCGGCGGCGATAGAGAGCACTGGGAGCACCCAACTGCAAATTGTTGCTCATGTCGGCACCAATGACTCCTGCTGTCTGGGTTCAGAGGTCATCCTCAGTTCGTACAGGCGGTTGGCGGAATTGGTGAAGGCGGAAAGCCTCGCTCGCGGGGTGGAATCAGAGCTAACGATTTGTAGTATCATTCCCAGAACCGATCACGGTCCTCTGGTTTGGAGCCGAGTGGAAGGCTTAAACCAGAGGCTCAGACGATTCTGTGGAGATCTGGGGTGCAAATTTCTCGACCTCCGCTATCGGGTGGAGAAATGTAGGGTCCCCCTGAATAGGTCAGGCGTGCACTACACGCCAGAAGCGGCTACAAGGGTAGCGGAGTAGGTGTGGAGTGCACATGGGGGTTTTTTAGGTTAGATAATTCTCTCCCTAGGCTCGACAAGGCGCCTCCCGAGACGCGGCAAGGTAGGAGTAGGCAAAATGCAACAGGGAATAACAATATTAATGTGCTAATAGTAAACTGCAGGAGCGTCTATAGAAAGGTCCCAGAACTGCTCTCATTAATAAACGGTCACAACAACCATATAGTATTAGGGACAGAAAGTTGGCTGAAACCAGACGTAAACAGTAATGAAATCCTAAACTCAGATTGGAATGTATACCACTGAGACAGGCTGGACAGTGAAGGGGGAGGCGTGTTTATAGCGATAAGAAGTGCAATAGTATCGAAGGAAATTGACGGAGATCCGAAATGTGAAATGATTTGGGTGAAGGTCACGGTTAAAGCAGGCTCAGACATGGTAATTGGATGTCTCTATAGGCCCCCTGGCTCAGCAGCTGTTGTGGCTGAGCACCTGAAGGATTATTTGGAAAATATTTCGAGTAGATTTCCCCACCATGTTATGGTTCTGGGTGGAGATTTTAATTTGCCGGATATAGACTGGGAGACTCAAACATTCATAACGGGTGGCAGGTACAAAGAATCCAGTGAAATTTTTTTAAGTGCTTTATCTGAAAACTACCTTGAGCAGTTAAACAGAGTACCAACTCGAGGCGATAACATATTAGACCTTCTGGTGACAAACAGACCTGAACTATTTGAAACAGTTAACGCAGAAAAGTGAATCAGCGGTCATAAAGCGGTTACGGCATCGATGACTTCAGCCGTAAATAGAAATATTAAAAAAGGTAGGAAGATTTTTCTGTTTAGCAAAAGTGACAAAAAGCAGATTACAGAGTACGTGACGGCGCAACACAAAAGTTTTGTCGCAAGCACAGATAGTGTTGAGGATCAGTGGACAAAGTTCAAAACCATCATACAATATGCGTTAGATGAGTATGTGCCAAGCAAGATCGTAAGAGATGGAAAAGAGCCACCGTGGTACAACAACCGAGTTAGAAAACTGCTGTGGAAGCAAAGGGGACTTCACAGCAAACATAAACATAGCCAAAGCCTTGCAGACAAACAAAAATTACGCAAAGCGAAATGTAGTGTGAGGAGGGCTATGCGAGAGACGTTCAATGAATTCGAAAGTAAAGTTCTATGTACTGACTTGGCAGAAAATCCTAAGAAATTTTGGTCTTATGTCAAAGCGGTAGGTGGATCAAAACAAAATGTCCAGACACTCTGTGACCAAAATGGTACTGAAACAGAGGATGACAGACTAAACGCCGAAATACTTAATGTCTTTTTCCAAAGCTGTTTCACAGAGGAAGACTGCACTGTAGTTCCTTCTCTAAATTGTCGCACAGATGACAAAATGGTAGATATCGAAATAGACGACAGAGGGATAGAGAAACAATTAAAATCGCTCAAAAGAGGAAAGGCCGCTGGACCTGATGGGACACCAGTTCGATTTTACATGACATTGGAAGTTCACTGAGGCTTTTTGCAGATGATGCTGTGGTGTATTGAGAGGTTGTAACAATGGAAAATTGTACTGAAATGCAGGAGGATCTGCAGCGAATTGACGCATGGTGCAGGGAATGGCAATTGAATCTCAATGTAGACAAGTGTAATGTGCTGCGAATACATAGAAAGATAGATCCCTTATCATTTAGCTACAAAATAGCAGGTCAGCAACTGGAAGCAGTTAATTCCATAAATTATCTGGGAGTACGCATTAGGAGTGATTTAAAATGGAATGATCATATAAAGTTGATCGTCGGTAAAGCAGATGCCAGACTGAGATTCATTGGAAGAATCCTAAGGAAATGCAATCCAAAAACAAAGGTAGTAGGTTACAGTACACTTGTTCGCCCACTGCTTGAATACTGCTCAGCAGTGTGGGATCCGTACCAGATAGGGTTAATAGAAGAGATAGAGAAGATCCAACGGAGAGCAGCGCGCTTTGTTACATGATCATTTAGTAATCACGAAAGCGTTACAGAGATGATAGATAAACTCCAGTGGAAGACTCTGCAGGAGAGACGCTCAGTAGCTTGGTACGGGCTTTTGTTAAAGTTCCGAGAACATACCTTCACCAAAGAGTCAAGCAGTATATTGCTCCCTCCTACGTATATCTCGCGAAGAGACCATGAGGATAAAATCAGAGAGATTAGAGCTCACACACAAGCATACCGACAATCCTTCTTTCCACGAACAATACGAGACTGGAATAGAAGGGAGAACTGATAGAGGTACTCAGGGTACCCTCCGCCACACACCGTCAGGTGGATTGCGGAGTATGGATGTAGATGTAAAATCTTGTATTAGTACTCTGCAACTTTTTGTGAATTATTGTAGTTTGAATCACCCCCCAGCATCTCCATTTTTTTTCCCCGCTGTAAATCATCAGTCTTTTTAGTATTCTGGTGCTACCTCTCACCTCTTCCAATTTTGTACTTACTTCTCTATCATTTTACATATTTTCCCTCTCTATGCCAAGTTAATTAAATATGAAAGTGAATTTAAAAATTTTGGTAAGTTGCATAAGTAATACAGATCCAGATGGGACTGAGTCCTTTATTATGCTTATGACTTGTTTTTGGTATAGCCTATCATCCAATGACATGTTAACAAATAATCAAAAAAGTGCAAATAATAATATTATAGAAAACAACTTTACCAAAGAAATGAGGTTACATACGTCTCCAATGAAATTAATTGTGCACAAGTACAAACCATATAAGACCTTTATATGTGGTGACAACGATGATGAATAATGTCTGTATAAATGTCACCCAAAACATGCCGTCGTATACAAGAAGTAGACCTAACCAGTAGCTGGTTATAGTTCCAGTGTCAAGGCACCACTATCAGAGCCTTAATGTAAGCTCATAACGCTAGAGGGCAGTACTTCTGAAGACGTGTAAAATAAAAACTTTAAAATAAAATAACAATCAGCACTAATGTGCAAGAAGGCCCACTCTTCAACAATGTCATTAGTGGAGGGCATCACATTCAGTACAAAGTTAATTAAAGTAATTATTTTTCAATAAACCAAAATTAATTAAAATAATTATTTCATTTTTACCAGCACAATTGTGGAAGAAATATACAGTCAAGCACAACACAATAGCACAGGTTTCCTAAAACAAACATAACGTTACATGTTGTCTTTACATCTGCAATAGGACTTGAGAAAAACAGTTTGCTAATAAAATTATATGTGAGCATTAAGAATTCCATAAAACAGAAGGAAATTTAAAACAAAGAAAGAAAAACAGAAGTAAATTTAAAAGAAAGAAAGAATAGCCAGATGGGGACCCTATCTCATCATTTATTATTATGAGTTCTCAGTTTACCTGATTACTCACATATATTTCAATTTCTTCCCAAATGTCCAGTATTACACCTTTATTAATAAACTGCAAAATGGACATCTCATCTTTAATGTTTTTAAAGTGATGTTGGTTCTCCTTTAAATGATATTCAATGCCCTTCCACTACATGCTCAGTCGTGTTCATGAAATCCAATTTGAAACTCCCTTCCAGTTTACCCAATATATTATTTCTTACATGAACTGCAAAAAATCTTAATAGATACCTGAACTACAGAATTCATTCAGTGGTGTTCTAATCTATGTCACTGCAGTTTACCTAGTTTATTATCTGTTAGAAACCCCACTATAATATTATACTTGCGGAAGACATCTGCTATCCTATCTGACATAGTATAACAATGAAATTTGCTTTTCCACCTCCTTGTTAACCACTGCTTTCTTTTCTACTCTATTAAAATTTTTTCTTCCAGTCCTCCTGATTGCTGCTTCAGTGAAACCATTATTAGCTGCTCTGACCAGAACAATCAAGTCAGTTCTCCTTATACTTTTAGTCCTGTATGATATATTTGTCTACTGTCTTGTTTGCTCCTTTGAAATTCAGGTTACATGACTGTGGAAATAAGCTGCATTTCTTCCCTCAGGTCTTTTTTAACATTAACACGGAGTTATCGATTTTGTTACTCCCACTTTCCTTTTACAAAGCAGCACTTTTGACAATTCACTTTTCCCTTTGTTTGGCTGTGTGTACATGTTTCATTTAGGATAATACATGATGGGCAAATTTGTGTGTGCTAGTGCCAGTTTGCTTTTCACCTATTGCCTATTTTCATAGTAGCTCCATTGGAATGTATAGGACTGGAGCTGGCACTGTTTCAACTGGATATATGATAAGTCTGCATGAAAGTGTTCAAATAGCTCCATTGGAATGTATAGGACTGGAGCTGGCACTGTTTCAACTGGATATATGATAAGTCTGCATGAAAGTGTTCAAATTTGTTACAAAGTCCAACAATGTCTTGCTGAATATAAACTGCTCAAGAGCTGTTTTGATCATCTGCGAGAACAAAAAGTGTAGACTCGGCAAGGAATGAAAAAAGTGGAGCAAGGAAGAGAACAAGCCCTGGAAACCTAAAAAAATAACTTTGCTTTGAAAACAAAACAGCAACAAAAGTAAATGCTGCCTGTCCCAAAGAATTTTGCTCCACCCTTGAATTGTAATATTCTTGAAGTCACCTCACAATGCTTCCCATGACATGACAAGACATTGCTGCTCAAGTCTGCCACACTCTTTGATAGCAACTCTCTTGAAGTCATGCAGTGCATAAGAACAGTTCCTGCAACATCACACTGCATGTACAACTAGTCACAAGCAAGCTGAAACAGGTTTATAACAGCAGATAATGCAGGCTATTTGATCTGGGTGGTCCTGCCTCCTGCTTACAAGGTGGGCACAATGAGCTCATGATGCATTGTCATATTGAAAATGGACCCATCACTAAAATGTTGACTGTGGGTTGACAGTAGGTTGGAGGATACTACCCCAATACTGCACAGTCTTCAAATTACCCTCAACAATAATGTGAGGCATTCAACATCCATACACGATACCAGCCACAAACATGACTGTCATACCTCCCTGGTTGATGCCTGGGAAATGTACTGTTACCAGGTCATCTCCGTACTCTTCTGCAACAACCATCAGAAGAGAGAAAAATTCTGCACTCATCAGTGACGAGTACCCAAAGCCACTGATCTAGGTTCCATTCTACATGTTTCCTTCTCCACCTTTCTCCTGCACTACAGTACTGTGTTTGCGATGAACACCCAGAAGCTCCATCAGTCATGAGGAGATGATTGTGTACTGTCTGGGTTGCACAGCCCTTTCATTTTTCTCTGAAAAGGCAGCATGCAGATCTGTTGCATTTTCTTCGGGGTACCTACAAGCCATATTTGGAGGTAGCAGTCATCAATTGGTGTTGCTGAAACCAGCCAACCATCACATAGTAGATCTTCAATGTTTTGTTGCTGTAGTGGATGCCAATTTGTCAGGCAGCTTTCCATGCTGACAATCTTCTTGCCATAAAGTGACAATGCATGCATAGCGTAAACTTGATATGATCATTTGAGGCATGTTGGCAGATTTAACAGTGTATACAAGCCACATTGTTCCGTTCACAACTGTGTGGACACACAGTACACTGTACTAAACTGCACCCAGCACATAGGTTTACTTTCACTCCATTATTCAGGTGAGTGTGTATGATGACTTCCTGTGGACAAAAGAGTATTGAACAAGAAGTTTCTGATTTTGAAAAGAGAATTACACTAATCATGAGGATGGTACAAAAGATTGTTTGAGCATTGCAATATGTATCAAGTAGTATAGTGCTGCTAGAATGGTACACTCACTTTTTATGAATTTTGGTATAACAGTTACCACTGATAACCATGAAATGGTTATTTTCATAAAAAGCCCAGTTTTCGCAGTATGGGGTAGATTTGACCCTGTAGAGCACACATGCAGCCTGAGATTTGGCCCATCTTGGCTTTGCTCGGTCCTTCTCGGAAGTAATCAGTAGAATGTGACAAATCATTTAGCATTGCGGTGTTGTATTTTTCAGTTGACATGACATTCTTCAGTCAGCAGAATCATTTTTTCAGTGCTGTTTACCATTTGCTACTTGTTCATGGCATAGAGAAAGTTGCAAGGTTCTGCGTCTGTTTCCACAAAAAAAGACAGTCTAATGATCTATCATCACAAGCCTTTAAAAATAATGGGAATGACAGAAGAGATGGATCAGAACTCTCAGTATCCATTATATAGTCTCATATTCGACAGGTACCACAAATTTGTTATGATGTGATATTACAGCACCATGCAGAAGATTTGTAAATATTTATTTGATGATGAAAGCACAAAATATTATGAGGATCAAGATTCATTGTTCTTTGCATCAAGAAGAACTTCGTATGCTAAATTTGCAGGCATGGAGCACATGATGAAATTGGTGGTTTGAATAGCAAATTTTCTGAAGTCACTCACATTGTTACACTGTCAGTTGCAATAGTTATCAATGGAATTGAACAAAGAGCATGGATACTATACATTACTGCAAAGTACATTAGTTAAGTTAAGGGAAATGCCTGGAATGATTTTTCAATAAAAAAAAACTGGCTACTGTTGAATTTATTACGCAAAAAGGAAAGCAGGAACAAAAATTAGAACATACATAATGGATTGCAGACCTCTCATTTAAAGTGCACTTGACTGCATACTGTGCATAGTAAGATACTGTAGGTGAGAAACAACTCATTTCTGATTTGATGTAGATATAATAAAAAAAAAAATCACATTGGGGGGGGGGGGGAGACTGCTCATTTCCCTCAGCTCACTAACATTAAAGAAAATGTGAGTTTTGAAGAATTCATGGTGGCCTCGAAAGAATTACAAGGATGGTTTTCTTAACATTTTGAGGACTCTCCCAATCTTATATGTGTTTTCAAGATTTTTCAAGAACATTTGCTGCTTTAGTTGAAAGCACCCTTGTACATGCGCAATATAACTCCCCTTAAAAAGACAAATTATTTTACATTAAAACTGCCCAGGAGGTCTATGCTGTTTCTCTCAGATAGAGTTTGCACATCTCCACAATGAGTTTGCAGACATGATAAAATGTTCTGATCAACATATGTGCCTGAAAGTCTTTTCTCGATATTGAAATTAAATAAGTCACAATTACATGGAAACCTGGATTCGAAAATCTGTGAAACTGTTTGCATCTGTCCATGTGCTGCCAGTTTGTACAGATAAATGTTATGTCTTCAGTATGCCCAAGATAATTAAATAGTACTGAAAATTTGTTTTGTTTATGACCTACATTGTTGAGAAATATGAAACCATGTCATACACAGAGTGACTGCATTTTCATCTACATATGACATGTTCAGCTCCCTCCACCCTCCCCCTCCCTCCTTCCTCACACTCACACAGCTTGGTGTGGCAGTGGGGAAGTGTGCAGTCAGATGAGGGAGCTATGAATGTGTGTAAGAGCACTACTGGTGTGCTAAATTCTTGGCAGTCCCTGCTGTAGAGAGAGAAGCAATAATGTGTTAGCCACGTGGTAGAGGATGTATTACCATTGTGCAAGGGTTTTACTAAGCAGGATCATGTTGTGGTAATGAGTGAAGTGGGAAACAGTGTCCCCCAAAATAGTGTGGTCAATTAACAATTTAACAATTGAATATTTTAGGGAAAGCTTGCAATATTTATACTGGGATGAGGTGAACAGGGAACTTGATGCTAATTTAAAATTTAACCTATATTGTGATACCTTTGTGACTATATTTGAAAACAGTTTTCCTAAGAAAACAGAGAAATATAATTGTAAGAAACCATGTAAAACGCCATGGTTACTAAAGCGATAAAAATATCTTGTAAAAAGAAAAGGGAAATGTATCTTATAGCTAGGAGGAGTAATGATCCCGAAGCAGTGAAACGTTATACAAACAACTGCACTGCATTAAGAAAAGTTATTAAAAAGTCCAGGAGCATGTGAATTATGTCTGAGATTAGCACATCTGATAATAAAATTAAAACAATTTGGAATATAGTTTAAAGGGAAACAGGGCATCCGAGAGCACAGGAAGACTGTATTCTATCAAACTCAATGAAAAGTTTGTTAACAAGAAGTCAGAAGCAGGAATCATTTTAATAATCATTTTTAAATGATTTAGAGAAAATAGGATCCAGCTATTAATTAGAAAATGAAGGGCAGTATATGGAAGAGGCAATACGTATGCAATTTAATAAAATTGAAATTCAACCCAACTCTCCTACTGAAATTAGGAAAATAACCAATGACTCAAAAGTAAAATCTCACATAGAATTGATGACATTTCCAACAGAGTACTAAAAGCTTGTTCTCAACAAATAAGTAGGATTCTCAGCAACATATGGAGTTGTTGTTGTTGTTGTTGTCTTCAGTCCTGAGACTGGTTTGATGCAGCTCTCCATGCTACTCTATCCTGTGCAAGCTTCTTCATCTCCCAGTACTTAATGCAACCTACATCCTTCTGAATCTGCTTAGTGTATTCGTCTCTTGGTCTCCTTCTATGATTTTTACCCTCCATGCTGCCCTCCAATGCTAAATTTGTGATCCCTTGATGCCTCAGAACATGTCCTACCAACCGGTCCCTTCTTCTTGTCAAGTTGTGCCACAAACTCCTCTTTTCCCCAATTCTATTCAATACCTCCTCATTAGTTATGTGATCTACCCACCTAATTTTCAGCATTCTTCTGTAGCACCACATTTCGAAAGCTTCTATTCTCTTCTTGTCCAAACTATTTATCGTCCATGTTTCACTTCCATACATGGCTACACTCCATACAAATACTTTCAGAAACGACTTCCTCACACTTAAATCTATACCCGATATTAACAAATTTTTCTTCTTCGGAAACGCTTTCCTTGCCATTGCCAGTCTACATTTTATATCCTCTCTACTTTGACCATCATCAGTTATTTTGCTCCCCAAATAGCAAAACTCCTTTACTACTTTAAGTGTCTCATTTCCTAATCTAATTCCCTCAGCATCACCCGACTTAATTCGACTACATTCCATTATACTCATTTTGCTTTTGTTGATGTTCATCTTATATCCTCCTTTAAAGACACTGTCCATTCTGTTCAACAGCTCTTCCAAGTCCTTTGCTGTCTCTGACAGAATTACAATGTCATCGGCGAACCTCAATGTTTTTATTTCTTCTCCATGGACTTTACTACCTACTCCAAATTTTTCTTTTGTTTCCTTTACTGCTTGCTCAATATACAGATTGAATAACATCGGGGACAGGCTACAACCCTGTCTCACTCCCTTCCCAACCACTGCTTCCCTTTCATGCCCCTCGACTCTTATAACTGCCATCTGGTTTCTGTACAAATTGTAAATAGCCTTTTGCTCCCTGTATTTTACCCCTGCTACCTTTAGAATTTGAAAGAGAGTATTTCAGTCAACATTGTCAAAAGCTTTCTCTAAGTCTACAAATGCTAGAAATGTAGGTTTGCCTTTCTTTAATCTATTTTCTAAGATAAGTCGTAGGGTCAGTATTGCCTCACGTGTACCAACATTTCTGAGGAATCGAAACTGATCTTCGCTGAGGTCGGCTTCTACCAGTTTTTCCATTCGTCTGTAAAGAATTCGCGTTAGTATTTTGCAGCTGTGACTTATTAAACTGATAGTTCGGTAATTTTCACATCTGTCAACACCTGCTTTCTTTGGGATTGGAATTATTATATTCTTCTTGAAGTCTGAGGGTATTTTGCCTGTCTGATACATCTTGCTCACCAGATGGTAGAGTTCTACATCTACATCTACATCCATACTCCGCAAGCCACCTGACGGTGTGTGGCGGAGGGTACCTTGAGTACCTCTATCGGTTCTCCCTTCTATTCCAGTCTCGTATTGTCCGTGGAAAGAAGGATTGTCGGTATGCCTCTGTGTAGGCTCTAATCTCTCTGATTTTATCCTCATGGTCTCTTCGCGAGATATACATGGGTGGGAGCAGAGCAATATACTGCTTGACTCTTCGGTGAAGGTATGTTCTCGAAACTTTAACAAAAGCCCGTACCGAGCTACTGAGCATTGCCACGAGTCGGTTCTCTGTTTAACTGCTCAAGGTAGTTTTCAGATAAAGCACTTAAAAAAATTCACTGGATTCTTTGTCCCTGCCACCCGTTATGAACGTTTGAGTCTCCCAGTCTATATCCGGCAAATTAAAATCTCCACCCAGAACTATAACATGGTGGGGAAATCTACTCGAAATATTTTCCAAATTATCCTTCAGGTGCTCAGCCACAACAGCTGCTGAGCCAGGGGGCCTATAGAGACATCCAATTACCATGTCTGAGCCTGCTTTAACCGTGACCTTCACCCAAATCATTTCACATTTCGGATTTCTGTTTTGTCTGGACTGGCTCTCCCAAGGCCGTCAGTAGTTCTAATGAAATGTTGTCTACTCCTGGGGCCTTGTTTCGACTCAGGTCTTTCAGTGCTCTATCAAACTCTTCACGCAGTATCATATCTCCCATTTCATCTTCATCTACATCCTCTTCCATTTCCATAATATTGTCCTCAAGTACATCACCCTTGTATAGACCCTCTATATACTCCTTCCACCTTTCTGCTTTCCTTTCTTTGCTTAGAACTGGGTTTCCATCTGAGCTCTTGATATTCGTACAAGTGGTTCTCCTTTCTCCAAAGGTCTCTTTAATTTTCCTGTAGGCAGTATCTATCATACCCCTAGTGAGATAAGCCTCTACATCCTTACATTTGTCCTCTAGCCATCCCTGCTTAGCCATTTTGCACTTCCTGTCGATCTCATTTTTGAGACGTTTGTATTCTTTTTTGCCTGCTTCATTTACTGCATTTTTATATTTTCTCCTTTCATCAATTAAATTCAATATATCTTCTTTTATCCAAGGATTTCTACTAGCCCTCGTCTTTTTACCTACTTGATCCTCTGCTGCCTTCACTACTTCATCCGTCAGAGCTACCCATTCTTCTTCTACTGTATTTCTTTTCCCCATTCCTGTCAATTGTTCCCTTATGCTCTCCCTGAAACTCTGTACAACCTCTGGTTTAGTCAATTTATCCAGGTCCCATCTCCTTAAATTCCCACCTTTTTGCAGTTTCTTCAGTTTTAATCTACAGTTCATAACCAATAGATTGTGGTCAGAGTCCAAATCTGCCCCTGGAAATGTCTTACAATTTAAAACCTGGTTCCTAAATCTCTGTCTTACCATTATATAATCTATCTGATACCTTCTAGTATCTCCAGGATTCTTCCATGTATACAACCTTCTTTTATGATTCTTGAACCAAGTGTTAACTATGATTAAGTTATGCTCTGTGCAAAATTCTATCAGACGGCTTCCTCTTTCATTTCTCTCCCCCAATCCATATTCACCCACTATGTTTCCTTCTCTCCCTTTTCCTACTCTCGAATTCCAGTCACCCATGACTATTAAATTTTCGTCTCCCTTCACTACCTGAATAATTTCTTTTATCTCATCATGCATTTCATCAATTTCTTCATCATCTGCATAGCTAGTTGGCATATAAACTTGTACTACTGTAGTAGGCATGGGCTTCGTGTCTATCTTGGCCACAATAATGCGTTCACTATGCTGTTTGTAGTAGCTTACCCGCAATCCTATTTTTTCTATTCATTATTAAACCTACTCCTGCATTACCCCTATTATTTTGTATTTGTAACCCTGTATTCACCTGACCAAAAGCCTTGTTCCTCCTGCCACCGAACTTCACTAATTCCCACTACATCTAACTTCAACCTATCCATTTCCTTTTTTAAATTTTCTAACCTACCTGCCCAATTAAGGGATCTGACATTCCACGCTCCGATCCGTAGAACGCCAGTTTTCTTTCTTCCTGATAATGACGTCCTCTTGAGTAGTCGCCGCCCGGAGAACCGAATGGGGGACTATTTTACCTCCGGAATATTTTACCCAAGAGGATGCCATCATCATTTAACCATACAGCAAAGCTGCATGCCCTCAGGAAAAATTACCGCTGTAGTTTCCCCCTGCTTTCAGCCGTACGCAGTATCAGCACAGCAAGGGCGTTTTGGTTAGTGTTGCAAGGCCAGATCAGTCAATCATCCAGACTGTTGCCCCTGCAACTACTGAAAAGGCTGCTGCCCCTCTTCAGGAACCACACGTTTGTCTGGCCTCTCAACAGATAGCCCTCCGTTGTGGTTGCACCTATGGTACGGCCATCTGTATCGCTGAGGCACGCAAGCCCCCCCACCAACGGCAAGGTCCATGGTTCATGGGAGTAGCTCACTGAAACAGGGCATTTTTCCAGACAGACTGAAATACGCTATTGTTAAATCATTGTATAAAAAGGGAATAGGTCTGATGCTAACAACTACTGCCCAGTCTCAATTCTGACAACCTTATCCAAGATTCTTGAAAAAGTAATGTATTCAAGAGTAGCATCACATATTTGTAAAAATGAAGTACTAACAAAGTGTCAATTTGGTTTTCAGAAAGGTTTTTCAACACAAACTGTTGTATGTACTTTCACTGATCAAATATTAAATGCATTGAATAATAGACCATCACCCATTGGGATATTTTGTGACCTCTCAAAGGCCTTTGATTGTGTGAATCATGAAATTCTTTTAGATAATCTTAAATATTGTGGTATGAGTGGGACACTGCACAAACGGTTTAACTCCTATTTAACTGGAAGAATGTAAAAGGTTGAAATTAACAGTAGAGATAATCTGCAAAAATCAACAGAGCCCTCTAACTGGGGAGGTATCAACAATTGTGTACCACAGGGTTCAGTCTTGGGTCCCTTATTGTTCTTAATATATATTAATAACTTGCCACTCTATATCCATAAAGATGCAAAGCTAGTTCTTTTTGCTGATGATACAAGTATAGTAAGCACACCAAACAAACAAGAATCAGCTGAGGAAATTGTAAATACTGTCTTTCAGAAAATTATTAGGTGGTTCTTTGCAAATGGACTCCCACTAAATTTTGAGAAAACACGGTTTATACAATTCTGTACAGTAAATAGCATAACACCATGGATAAATATACACTATGAACAGAAGTCTGTTACTAAGGCCAAATATTCAAAATTTCTGTGTGTGCATTGATGAGAAATTGAATTGGAAGAAACATGTCGATGATATGCTGAAATTGTTGGGTACACCTACTTATGCTAACAGGGTTACTGCAAATTTTGGTGATAAACATATCAGCAAATTAGTCTACTATGAATATTTTCATTCACTGTTTTCATATGGCATCATATTTTAGGGCAATTCATCATTAAGAGAGAAAGTATTCATTGCACAAAAGCGTGTAATCAGAATAATAGCTGGGGCCCACCCAAGATCAGCCTGCAGACATTTATTTAACGAACTCAGGATATTCACAGTATATTCGCAACACATATATTCACTTATGAAATTTGTCATTAATAACCCATCCCAATTCAAAAATAATAGTGAAGTTTATAGCTACAACACTAGAAGAAAAGATGATTTTCACTATTCTGGATTAAATCTCACTTTGGCACAGAAAGGGGTGAATTATGCTGCCACAAAAATCTTTGGTCATTTGCCAAATAGCATTAAAAGTCTGACAGATAGCCAACCAACATTTAAAAGCAGATTAAAAGAATTTCTGAATGACAACTCCTCCTACTCAATAGATGAATTTTTAGATATGAAGTAGTAACTGTAAAAAAAGTTTAATTAATTATTTTGTGTGAAGCAAATTTATGTTAAAGTGACACATTCCACATCATTATAAAATATTGTATTCATGATCTATGGAACTAGAATTAATGTATGTATGCGTGTAAGATATTTGCAGCCAGCACCCTGCATGAAGCAGCAGCTGTGAAAGGCAGTGGTGGAGTTACTATTGCCAAGGCTAAAGGAAGTCCAAATTACAGAATTGTCTCTCTCCCTGGCCACATCGTCCACAGGGATATTTCTGCCCATTAGCTTTCTCAACACTGCACATAATTAATATGAGTGCTTCACATGTCGCTCATTAATGACAGAAACTTCTTGAGATGGCTCTCATTAAAAATGTTAAAATTAAAAACATTACTTTTGTAACCACAAAAATATTCTCTGTTGCTGGTTTCCTTTAATTACATATGAAACACAGGCTATGTTTCTGATAGTTCCTGTATTTCTTTTAAAAGGAACTGTGTTCCTAAGAAGAATGCCATTGATGACTAGTGGCAGCCCTGGGCCAGGCTATTGTATGAATCCAACACGTGATACATTAAAAAAATTAGCCAAAGTTATGTTTCAGTGGTTAATACTAAACTTTTTTATGATTTTAGAATCTTAGCATGGTGTTCATAAACATGATTGGTCTTCCATTAATGCATTAGTTGTATGACTTAATATTTAACCAGTTATCACTGTATAAATTATTATGCACAGACCTTTGTAACTAACAGAGGAATGCTTGTTGACTGAGACACCTTTTACACAACGAAACATCCACAGTAACAATTCTCGATGTACAACTGAAGTTCTCTGATGCTAACATTTATTTCCATATTATTTTATCATTCATAAATGCTGTGCAGGAAATTACTAGTTATACAATGCTATATGTGCCCTACCTCTGTTATTTTGTCACTGTGCTCCTTGTATAGTATGAATAGGATAGAGTAGTATGTAGAGATTGTGCACAATACATAACACTTCCGACTAATGAACTTTTGGATCTTGCCATGGAGATTTCCTCAAGTTGCAGAGTTCCTACTTTCTTGACATGCTTGCATCTTCCACGTACATAATAATTATGGATGATGAATTTGTTTAAATTATTATAGGCCTCAAATAGAATCTTAAGTGTATTTCAGCTAGGCTGAAATATATTTTGCATTTAGAAGTATCACATCAATAATACAGGCTCCGTTATAATTCATGGGGCACACCAGATATTATCACATAAAATCCAGACTCAAGTACCAGTTACAACAGCACTCTTGTCAAGAAAAACTAACATTTTGCTCTGAAAGCATTTTTGTTGAGTGCACACATGAAAGAACAGATGGTGCTGAACCGTCTGCTTCAGTAGAGTGCTCCTATTTGTACAGGCATATATATAATATTCTAGTAAATTACACTATTATGTAAACAAGTCCCAGAACCTTCCAAGAATTACAGAATCTAAATGATAAAAAACTGCATGAGGTGGGAAATGAAATAGTCATCCACACATCACCAGCCAGTGACTGCAGTCACTCAGAAGGACTATATACAGCATATGACGCTGCTCCCTCCTCCATGCAAAACAGCTATCCACTGTGCGAAGCAGACTATAACTTTCTGTATTTTGATGAAGTCAGTGGTCCTTTGTATGACAGCACTGATGAATCATTGCATGATGACTGTGTTGCTCAATCATTTTGGTCACTCTGACTTTCATGAACTTACTTTCACCAAGAGACTGTGATTGACATGCAGATATTCATATTTCTTGTGTTGGAAGCCCCTATCATCAATCTGCATATCAGGGCTATGACAGGGCTAACAAAGCATGAAATCTGACAGTTCAACAGTTTTCGGCCACTTTACTAAGACATGGCCTGCAGGGGAATCTGTAACTGTTGAAGTTAAGTTTTTTAAGGACAGCCATAAGTATGTTTTATTGACTGGTTTCAGTCTTTACTTTTACAAGAGTATTATCAGAAACTCTGGAATTCACCGTTTAAAGTACAGCAGTTGGCTGATTACATTGTTGCCCATTCAACTTGATCTATGCAGCAACACAAGAATGGAACACCTGATACATCATAAAACGATAAAAGAAATTCTTTTGAGGAAGCAGGGATGTCTCTCAGTAAGCACAATTTTTTAAAGAAATACATAACAATTAAATAAAATGAAGTTTTAATGGTAGGTGGAAAAGTAACCTATTTACAGTTTTTGAAATTGGTGACTTAATCTCTGGCAATTGGCAATATAAGCAGCCAACTACTGTACTTTAAACTGTAAATTCCAGACTTTCTGAAGCTGCTCTCATAAAATTAAAAAGCGAAATCAGTTAGTGAAACATGCTGAGTGCAACCTGTAGGCAGTCCTGTAAAACTTACTTTACTAAGTTTTATGAATAATGTTGTCTACATCCTTAAGCAATCTGGACAATATTACTCATGAAAGTTATCACAACTAAGGTTTCATATCACAAACGTCTTTCTTTTTTAAAAATAAGTTCACTAAGTAATTGCTCTACACCAGTATCTTATATTTACATCACCTGTCTACTGCTGAGCACCTTCTTTCTCAGGTCCTCTCTTACTACAAGCCCACAAAACCATTTCTTTCCATTAATTGCTGTCATCGTGACAAGTAATTAGGGTCTTTCTTACAAGCAGAACAAAACTACATCTGCCAAAACCAAAGCTGCTAACTCTTATCCAGACAGCTCGTTAATGAGGGGTGGAAACGCAATCCACTTAAATGTTTTGAAACTGTTTGCTTATCCTAAACCATTGTTCATTAACACATTTATCACAACTTTAAGGAAATTTTACTCCTTTAAGAAATCATCCTGATAGTACTTAAATATGTGGTTTGCTTATAACTAATCTCTTATCGTTTAGCTTCTTCATTTAAATACTTGTTTCCAAGTATACACCACACTGTGAAGATGTTCCACATACTGATGTACGGCAAAATATGCTTACGTCCATGTGTAACAAGTAAATAATGCATAGATCAGCTCATTTGCTTTTTTAAAACACCTGCAAACATAGTCATTCACTGACAACCATTGTTTGAAGACCTTTTCAAAACTACTCTGGATGATGGAAAGTGGCATATGGCTACAAAATAATGGAAATAAGTTACCCTACATATGCTTTTGGATAGGGTCCACATTTAGCAAAACACAATTTTGTTTTTTAACCTCAGCATGTTTCACTGCAGTTGCAGCATCTTCAGTGGGCTTTTATTTTTCATCTGTTAAAGATAAAGAATGCTCTTTACTGTTTGTATACATGTAACTATTAGTTTTTAAATTGTAATTACAGATATTTCAAAAAAACACATAAATTATGAATTCATACATTTTTACCACATGGTGTGCTTTTTCTGATGTGTTGTGTTTCTACAGTGACTGTTTTGTTCCACAGTTTGTTATCTGCAACCACTTACACCTTAAAGTAGATAAATTGATTAAGCCAAAATTACGATTTGAAAAATTGTTATTTCTATGCCTGAAATTAATTAATTTGTGTGTGTGTGTGTGTGTGTGTGTGTGTCTGGAAGATTCAGAACAACTGCCAGGAACACCTTCAACTGTTCCACTGTCAGCCATCTTGTTTTTACACCGTCAACTGTCCCACTGCCCGCCATGTTTTGTTTTTACAGCTGGTATACAGCGAAACAGTGACAGTAGCAACTCAATATATAGTGTTCAACAGTGATGAAGATGAAGAAAAAGAAAATGTAAGTGAAACATTATGTAAACACACACACACACACACACACACACACACACACACACACACACACACAGAAGTAATTAATTTCAGGCACTGAAATAACAATTTTCAAATCGTAATTTTGGCTTAAACAGTTTATCTACTTTAAGGTGTAAGTGGTTGCAGATGACAGACTGTGGAACAAAACAGTCACTGTAGAAACAGAACACATCAGAAAAACCACACCATGTGGTAACAAGGTATGAATTCATAATTTACGTGTTTTTTTCCAATATCAGTAATTACAATTTAAAAACTAATGATTACATGTATACAAACAGTAAACAACATTCTTTATCTTTAAAAGATGACAAATAAAAGCCCACTGACGATGCTGCAGCTGCAGTGAAACATGTTTGGGTTAAAAAACAAAATTGTGTTTTGCTAAAGGCAGACCCTGCCCAAAAACATACATATTGTTAAAGCAAACATGGAAGAAAAGAGCTTCAACCCCAACTAAATAACAGTGGCTGACACTGAATAAATATTTTTATTCAGTGTTTAGTGTCCCCACCAGTGGACATTGTGATGGAGGTAGATGAGCTGGCCTGGGTAGCATCACAGAATAGTAAAGAAATCTGCTGTTCAGGGTGCACGCAGCATGTAATATGTGCAGACTGCTGGTGGAGGTGTTTACATGTAGTAGTCAGTAAGCCGAGCAGGCCAGTGCTTACACCGATTTCAACTACAGTAGATCTCACTTTGCATATCATATCGAGTGTTGTTGCTGAGCTGACAGCCACCTGTACCAGCCGGCTGCTGATTTATCACTGTGCGCATCTCCATGAGGGTTTGGACTTTCAGCTTCCCGCAGGCTGACTCAAACACAGCAAGTTTTTGTTTTCTCTCACAGGGTTCTGTTCCCTGGTTATTATCAAGCCCCATTGGCCCAAGAAGTAGCCATGACAACATCATAAAACAGCAGCATTGTCATGCCAGTGCAAATACTAAAGTTGCGATGAAGCTTGTTCTTATATGTGCAACAATCCTATTTTTTATTTCCCTTTTCCTACTGTTAATTTTGGGCCACCATGTACCCAGCATTTCTGTAATGCTGGCAGGAACAGTTGCGCCTACAAAAGGAACAGCAGCAACAGGAGCATATGTAGGTGCTGATGAACCAGAATGCACAGTTCCTTCGTGCCCTTCCCCCGCCAGCTGTGGGCCATGTGCCCATTGTGCAGTTTAGTTCTCCACCCCTGAAATTGTTTGCCAGATTCGAATAATCTATGGAAAGATAGTAGAATTACCTGTGTCAGTTCTTGCTGCAACACTAGGTAAAGCGTATTGTCAATTCAGCTGATAAGGCCGCCTTATTGTTGTCCAGCAGCATAACAGATTTATAAAAAGTTGTCAAAAATGTGAAGACCTCCATTGAGTCCATGAAATTCCCCTTTGATGAGCTTTGTCAGTTGCTGACACAGTATTTCAGACACCAAGGCTATGTGATGGCAGCAGAGTTACAGTTTAACCAGCACCACAAGCACCCTTGGCAGTCGTCTGCTGTGTGGATCGCCAGTTTGCACGGTCTCTTGCAAATTGTCATTTTGAGTGTCCCAAATGTACTGCCTCTTATGCAGACTCTCTAATTTGGAATCCAACTGTCCAGTTAGTGCCTGATCCTGAGGCTCAGACTAGAGCATTGACCCTGGCCAACCTTTCTTTCGATGATGTTGCCTAGACAGCTGACTCATATTAGCAGATGGCAGCAGCTGATAATTAGCAGGTGGTTCAATTAGGCATGCATGGTAGACAGCTCCCAGTGCTGGACAGGGGAACCCCAGGTCACCTTGCATCCCACCGAGTCACTGTGTAATTAAACCATTTACAATTCCAGCACAGTGATGTTGCGATGCTGTCCGTCACCTGCGCTGGGCTCGGCATCTTCACGTCAGTTGCAACATTGTAATTCCCACCTGCAGTGATTGTCATGTCCTCAACATCATTCTACCTTCTTCTGCTTGTTCTGTGAGCCAGGACTCCTGTCCTGATTGTCATCTGTTGCATATTCGTCAAGACTGCCCACAACATGTGGGGTATCCTGTTGGATCTGCCATTTGGCAACTGTTTGTGACAGTCAAGAGAGCTTGATGGAGTGTGGATCTGTCCCAGTTGCCCCAGTGGATTTTGCTGACATTGTTTGTGGAGGGGCAGCTGGTCGAATTTCAAGTCAAGGGCAATGATTAGGCTCATTAATTTAGAAATGTACAGGCTCTTGTGATGCTCAGGGTTGCACCAGCCACTGAGTCAGGTTGTGCATTCCTATGCAGGGCAATTCTCTGTCTCTAAACATTATAAGAATGTAGAACAGGAACTTACAATGTTAACAGCCAATTCACTGTTGGCTCAAAATATTTTTGAACTAGACGTCTTGTCCGGTTTCAGCTCCCAGATTGTTGATGAAGTGCATTAAGTGTTTCAGTCCATTCATTTTCATGCTTTGGACTCCTTACTGTGGTCATACAGCCCACAGTCTAAGAATAGTTTTGGCCAGGCTGAAAATTTTGAGGCACGTTTCTTTTAAGCCATTGGCAGTACATAAACTTTGTCATCCCCACCTCATTCCCTTTGTGGCAATTTTAAACAGATGGTCAGCAAGTAGTATGTCACAGATTTGTATCTAATTCCATGCCAGAAGAGCTGTTAGAAAATTGTAAGGGGCAAGTATTTTTCTTGCATCAACTTCCACACCTACCTGCAGTTGTTGCTGGACACAGTCTGTCAAACTTTTTTGGCCATCTACACTCCACTTTTGTCTTTACCAGCTTAATCACTTGCCTTATGCATCCCGTCTGTTCCAGGAATTTATCAATGGTATTTGGAGTAGTTTATTCAGAACACTCCTGTTGCATGAATTATCTTGATGATATCTAGATAATGCGCCTTGCCAGAGAGGAGCATTTACGAAACCTTCAGTCAGTTTTCCAACACATCCTGGAGAATGGCCTTTGTTGCAGTTTTTTTTTTTTTTACCCTTTTTTTTTGACACGCTTAGCAAAGATGGCTTCATCCCAGAGGACGACCACATCAAAGCTATAATCAAACTGCCAGTGCCCAAGAACATGAATGGGGTCCAGTGTTTTTTAGGTAACAGTTTGTATTATTACCCCCTCCCCCCCCCCCCACCCCCACCCCCCAGCCATGCATATGTTCAGAGCATTTAGTTTGTCTGATACATGGTGCCAATGGGATTCTCAGTCCTTCATGGAATGTTTGTGCTCTGCTCTGGCTTCTTTTATACCTCGTAAACCTTTAACCCTGGCCTCTGGCATGTCCCAGTATGGCATTGGTGCTGTCCCATCCCGTCGGACCCCGGATGGAAATGAACAGCTCATCACCTGCACATTGAAGGTACTTTTTGCCACACAGTGTAATTATTCAAAAGAGGAAAGGGAGGTGCTAGCTATTATTTTAGGAGTTAAAAAGTTTCATGTTTCCTTGTATGAAGTGAGGTTCCTCCTCATCAGCGACGACAAGCCACTGGTTTCCTTTTGCCTAATAGGACTGTCCGCCAACTGCAGAAGTGTGCTGTCTTTCTCGGTAACTGTTGCTAAGACACTCATTATTACTCCACCGCCCAGCAAGCCAATACTGATGAACTATAGTGGCTACCAGTGGGGCTCGATCTAGAGTTTGATTGAAAGGAGGCTCTCATGTTTGCGTTGAGTGCTGTCTTGCAGGAAACTGAAAAATCGTTTTGGTGGTCCAGATGGTTTACCAGATCATGTCTCTTCAGGTATGGACTTAGCTTGGTGTAGGGTTTGTCTCCTACCTGGTCGACTATACACTGTCTGAGGGGTTCTCCTGCTTGCCACAGAGGAGCTATGCTGTTGAGTAGTCATTCCCGATGTTGCCCCCTCACATACTCCAGTTGCTGTATGCCTCTCAATGGTGTAGGACTCATACGAAGGCAATGGCATGATGTCATGTCTGCTGGCCTGCAACCAATCATGACATCGAACATCTGGCACAGAACCAGGCTGCACCATTGCACCAGTTTTCTCCTTGGCCAATCCTGGAGCACCCTTGGGGCAGGATGCATGTTGATTTCAGAAGTATGTTTTTGGGCAGCATGTGGTTGTTGTGCGATCAACATGTAGTCTAATTTCCAATACGTAGCCAAGCTGTCCTCTACGTTGCCGCCTGCCCCTGTCAGTTATTTTTACGATTGAGGAACCTCCAAGACCGTTGTGTTTAATAACAGTAGGAAATCTGTGTTGCGAGACTTTTGCATTTGTAATGTTATCTGTCATCTGACTACTGTCCCATTTCAACCAGCTTCTACCACAGAGGTGGAGTGCTTTGTGTGTACATTGAAGATCAGAATGAATACATCAGTGCGTGCCTCTTCTCACAAAGATGCAATGTCAAGTTTTCTGCCTGTGTACCAGGTACCAGGTGACATTTGTCTGGGAGTCATTGGGGGATTGGGGGCTGGATTTGTTATTTGTTGGATCCTGAGTTACATGCCATGGACCAACCCTGCCCCACCGTGTTTTCCTCCTGGGCTGCTGTTTGGGCCCAGTCCTTCAGACAGTGGCATGGGTGGCTGCCAGCTTTTCACAAAGGTTGACAGTTGTTTGAGGTGGACTTCAGCAGGGAGCACCCTCATGCAAATCAGTTGCACCCACATCTTTTTGAGACATCATCACCACAGTCTTCTGGTCCATCAGGTGGCAGGGTTGGTCAACGCTGTTGTTTTGGGTGTGGGCTCCCACTTATAGCATGCTTCCCCATTGCCACACCCTCCTCTGTCCTCCCAACGCATGCAGCCTCAGGCCCCAATGAGGCTTCCATGTGTGCCTCCTGATGTTTAGCTCATGCATTCTGATCCACCCTCCTCCCCCTTCTTCGCCTCCTTGCCACCACGTTGCTGCAGGTGGCCACACCTCCACTGCTGCTGGTGGACCCCTGGAGCTTCAGCCTCTGCGCCCGTGATATGGAACCAGCGGTGCTGGCTTTGCCTCTTTTTATGGTCGATCCACTGCCAGGTTCTCTGGCAGCCTCTATGGTTGCAGCACAAGCCTGCCCATTTTCAGCTCTATGTGGCTTCTCAGGAGGGGAAAGGATTTAGTATCCCCACCAGTAGACATCGCATTGGAGGCAGATGAGATGGCCTGGGTAGCACCATGGAATAGTGCAGAAACCTGCCATGGAGCGCACATGTGACATGTAGTATGGGCAGCCCCCTGACAGAGATGTTTCCCTGCAGGTGGTAATAAGTTGAATAGGCTAGTGCTTATGGTGAGTTCAACTACAGTGGACCTCACCCTGCACATTGTTCTAAGTGTTATTGCTGAGTGCTCAGTCCACAGCTGATCACATGAGCTGTATGCTGTGTTATACCCATGCATGCCTCTATGAGGGATTGGACTTTCTGCTTCTCATAGACTGACTCTCATGATGAGTTTTTGTTTCCTCTCATGGGGTTCTGTTGCCCGGTTGTTATCGAGCCATCTGTGAAGTATCCATGCTGATATTGTTGTGTAACGGCATTGTCACACCAGTGCAAATGCTAAACAGTGTAATATTGTTTTTATACTATATGATATGTCTTAATCATGCCTCCTTACCCCCATGGCTCTTACCCACATTTTGGCTCTTGTTCAATGATTAACCAGCATCATGTATTACGCAGCTCTATTACCGGAAACAAATGTGTACATGCGTACTCATGCAGTTTCTCATAGCAGAAATACATGTGTACCCTGAGGTGTGCCATATTTTTTACTGCCATGGCCATTTATAAGGTGCAAGTTAGAATGAAGAGCTGTCTATATTGCCAATGACCAATATCCTGTATCAGAACTCTATGGAAAATAACATGTAATATAATTAAGTGTACCAGTTAGTATACAATATAGTGGATTGGAGGAAAGGTCGGGTGGACAAAAATTTTGACATCAAGCACTGTGATTTGATTAATATTTCTATATTACTGAGGCTCATATTGAAGGAGCGTTTTACTGTGTTTGGTACCAAAGCAACACTTGTGAAAAAAGTATCAGACAGTTGCAAGAATTTTAATCCTTTTAAAATGTAAGATGTAAGTGTTTTCAATGAAACACTGAAGAACAGTGAAGTTCCTACTATCGTAGATTTCTTTGCAGCATTGTGTAACCCTTGTGAATGTTACTACCCTGTATTGAATCAGTCATTGCTGAGACAAAGGTAAAAGCAGTTCTAGTGAAGCTAGATATTGATGAACAAACAGATCTGGCATTGCCTTATTATGTTTATTGAGTCCCTGTGCTTGTAGCAATGAATGATGACTAGGAAGAAGATTGAGTAATTGGCCTGCAAGATGCTCACAAGTTAAAAAAGTTGGTTGATAATATATGTGGAAGTAGTGAGGCAACTTCAGCAAAATCATCACGTAATTTACAACATTATAAACATCTTACTGTGATAACTGATCTCAGAATATAATTTCAATTAGTTCAATAATATTCTGTATATGATATTCTGCATCAAACATAATACAGATATGAACATAATCAAACCACTTCTTCCCAGAGAACAGAGTTCTATAGGCTTATACAGAATAGCAAATGGTGTTCACTCTTTTGCAATTAATAGCCACTTTAATAAAGAGTACAGTAAAGGTTGTAGGTTGGGATTTAGAGTATTGTGTAAGTCATTTAAGGGTATCAATGTTTTGATGACATTTATGTGATTTTTGAAATGATGGCAGTCTAAATTACATACACACATCAAAAAAAGTGTTGCATCACCTCAGTTCCAACAGTTCCAAGAGTTCCAGAGTCTGTACAGAAAATTGGAATAGAGATCAACATAAACATCATTTCCACCCTTTTTATTGCTCATGAAAACAACATATTGCATGTTGTACCACCATACAGCGAGACCTTCAGAGGTGGTGGTCCACATTTCTGTACACACCAGTACCTCTAATACCCAGTAGCACGTCCTCTTGCATTGATGCATGCCTGTATTTGTCGTGGCATACTACAGACGAGTTCATTAAGGCACTGTTGGTCCAGAATGGCCCCACTCCTCAACGGCGATTCGGCATAGATCCCTGAGTGGTTGGTGGGTCACATCATCCATACACAGCCCATTTCAATCTATCCCAAGCATGTTCAATAGGGTTCATGTCTAGAAAACATGCTGGCCCTCTAGTTGAGCGATGTTGTTAACCTGAAGGAAGTCATTCACAAGATGTGCACGATGGAGGCATGAATTGTCATCCATGAAGACAAATGCCTCACCAATATGCTGCCGATATGGTTGCGCTATCAGTCAGAGGATGGCATTCATGTATTGTACAGCCGTTGCGGTTCCTTGCACGACAACCAGCAGCATACGTCGACCCCACATAATGCCACCCCAAAACAGCAGGGAACCTCCACCATCTTGCACTTGCAGTGTGTCTAAGGCGTTCAGCCTGACCGCGTTGCCTCCAAACACATCTCCAATGATTGTGTGGTTAAAGGCATATGCAACACTCATTGGTGAAGAGAATGTGATGCCAATCCCGAGCGGTCTATTCGGCATGTTGTTGGGCCCATCTGTACCGCCCTGCATGGTATTGTGGTTGCAAAGATGGACCTCGCCATGGATGTCGGGAGTGAAGATGTGCATCATGCAGCATATTGCACACGGTTTGATTCTTAACACAACTTCCTGTGGCTGCACGAAAAGCATTATTCAACATGGTGGCATTGCTGACAGGGCTCCTCTGAACCATAATCCGTAGGTAGTGGTAATCCACTGCAGTAGTAGTGCTTGGGCAGCCTGAGCGAGGCATGTCATATTCAGGAGTTCCTGTCTCTCAGTATATCATCCACGTCACTCTGAGACACCTGGACACTTCCCTTGTCGAGAGCCCTTCCTGGCACAAAGTAACAATGCAGATGCTATTGAACTGCAGTATTGACCGTCTAGGCATGGTTGAAATACAGACAACATGAGCTGTGCACCTCCTTCCTGGTGGAATGACTGGAACTGACTGCCTGTCGGACCCCCTCTGTCTAATAGGCACTGCTCATGCATGGTTGTTTACATCTTTGGGTGGGTTTAGTGACATCTCTGAACAGTCAAAGGGACTGTGTCTGTGATACAATATCCACAGTCAACATATATCTTCAGAAGTTCTGGTAATGGGGTGATGCACAACTTTTTTTGACGTGTGTTTAATATTTAGATCATGTATTGTACTGCACACATAACTTAATGAAATTAACTCAACCTTTATGATAATCTGGACAAACTTATCTTTTACAAATGAAATAATTTTCTGTGGAAAATTGCTGTCATTTGCTAATCAACAGGAGTCAGCTAATCTGTGAGTAACATAAAATATTTAATTAGAATTTTTCCATTACTATGAATATAATAGAGGGAAACATTCCACGCGGGAAAAATATATCTAAAAACAAAGATGATGTGACTCACCATACGAAAGCGCTGGCAGGTTGATAGACATGCAAACAAACACAAACATACACACAAAATTCAAGCTTTCGCAACCAACGGTTGCTTCATCAGGAAAGAGGGAAGCAGAGGGAAAGACAAAAGGATGTGGGTTTTCCATCCGCACATACACAGACACAAGCAGACATTTGTAAAGGCAAAGAGTTTGGGCGGAGATGTCAGTCGAGGCGGAAGTACAGAGGCAAAGATGTTGTTGAAAGACAGGTGAGGTATGAGCGGCGGCAACTTGAAATTAGCGGAGGTTGAGCCCTGGCGGATAATGAGAAGAAAGGATATACTAAAGGGCAAGTTCCCATCTCCGGAGTTCTGACAGGTTGGTGTTAGTGGGAAGTATCCAGATAACCTGGACGGTGTAACACTGTGCCAAGATGTGCTGGCCGTGCACCAAGGCATGTTTAGCCACAGGGTGATCCTCATTACCAACAAACACTGTCTGCCTGTGTCCATTCATGCGAATGGACAGTTTGTTGCTGGTCATTCCCACATAGAAAGCTTCACAGTGTAGGCAGGTCAGTTGGTAAATCACGTGGGTGCTTTCACACGTGGCTCTGCCTTTGATCGTGTACACCTTCCGGGTTACAGGACTGGAGTAGGTGGTGGTGGGAGGGTTAGAATATTGGTTCTTAAAAAAAAAAAAAAAAAAAAAAAAAAAAAAAAAAAAAAAAAAAAAAAAAAAAAAAATTTAACTGGTAACTAAAACAATGAAAAATTCCCAGAATTCTAAAAAATTCCCGGGTTTTCCCCAGTTTTCTCCCTGATTTTTCCCGAATCTCCCGGATGTCCCGGGTCGTATACACCCTGTTCTTGCTTCTGAATTATTTTGAATATCTTATTTACGGTATGTTGTGACTTGTACTTCCGATCAGCATCTGTATGTCCAGCATTTTCTTTCTTGTAAGATTATTAATGTTCCTTTCTTTATGATGTTCTTTATGATGCAAGAGTTTTTAAAATTTAAAAATTGTGTTTGTGTGCTTATCCAGCAACCATTGATAACATTTCAGCAGCTGATAAATAGATACTGCTCTTACAATGCAAAAAAGTAAATACTTCTTTTGTTTTAATTTTGGTAACTTGTCACTACTATTAATATTGTCATTACTTTGGCTGCATCAGTAGTATGAAAATTGCTAAAGGGAATATTCTATTTTTTTTTTCTACATCAGGTAATATCTTCTGTAATACATGCATTATATACTGATAATCTTCACTTATAAAATGAAAAAAGTTATACTGACTGTAGCATCTGCTTACAATATTCTTTATTTACGTATTAACAAATATACCACTAAGCAAGTACACATTAAGTGATCAGCAATAGAGTTCATAGAAACTCGCATTATCAGTGTAGTAACATTAATAGAGGAATAGAGGCCATTTGTCATTTTTACCATTGTATTAGACAAAGATATTGCCCACAAATAAAACATGTTAAAACAATGATTGTTTTGGATTCTTATAGTCCTAAATCAATTATGAAACATTTAAGGGTCAACAATACACTATCATGTATTTACTCAAGTGTCAAGACACCAATAATCAGAATAATATGAGTAGTAATTTATACAAAGTAACAATTTTAAGTGTGGTGATTCTTGCTCAGAAGGAAAACACTATACTCGTAATTTCATTATTCTATAGCAAAACATAACAGAAAAAAGCAAAAGACACTCAAATCTAATGAATAGGAAAAACTGTTCAAACTAAAAGTAATTATGCACCAACTAAATAGAAAGCAAGAAATTCACAATTTGAGTAAAATACTTTTTATGTGTAACAGACAGATACAAATGCGTTCATAGCCTAATATCAGCATATTGGCTTCACTTTTTATGTTTCCTTTACATTACTTCAAATTAGTGAGTGGTTGCTTCCTTTGATAAGATCCTAAACTTCCTCTTCCTTCATTATATAAGAAAGGAACTAACAACCTGTTTTTTATTGCCTTACCATCAACAGAACACAAAATAAAATGAATCTCATCATATGTCAGGCACAACTACATTATACAAATGCAAAACTTTTAGCAGGTGCTTGGGATGTCAACCAGTAGATGCTTCAAATTTTTATTTTACTTAAGTCATATTGAAATCAGTATAAAACTGTATTGCAAACAGTTAATCCCATGTGAGTGATACAAAAGTGCAAGTGTGGATATCAAAATATGGCCCTCGTTAGGAAGTGCTACAATGTTTCTCACACATGATAATGACTGGCAAAGAAACTATGCTAAATATATTTGAATAAAATCTTTTTGGATGTTAGGACGCATCACTAAGAAACACTAAAACAACTATAAAACATGTGTAGGCCATCTTTGCAATGGACCTCTAAGCACTTATATGCTACATATACGTGTCATAGACAGTTTAATGGAAAAATAATTTGATATTGTGTATTCACCATTAGGTCGTATTGACCATTAGGTCTCATATTCCATGAAACTATTTAGCCTGCATTAGAAATTGGATCGGTCTCTCTTAATCCTCGAGTCGACATTCCTATATATAAAGTGTGCCAATCACAAATAACATTGCCTTCTACTGTTCCATTGCTGTTTTACAATTGCAAGCCTGTTCCTATTCCTTCATCATTGCTTCAGCCAACACACTGATACGTTGCATTGTCATAAATTCAAATGAGCAGCAGTAGTATAAAATAATCAGCAAACTATATGAGAAAAAAAATGATCCATGGAAGAAAATGGTCCAGATTCTAAGCTAGCAGCACAATCCCACAATGATGCACTTGTCCACAAGATAATTAGTAATCAAATAAGCATGTGGCAAGGCTCTGATGCAGCTTTGCTGTTTAATGCTCCAAGGGCACTTGTACATGGCAACATAGTGATACGATGAAAGTTTATTTTATTATTGTTTAATTAAGCAGTGATTTAGTGCACAAAAGTTTATTATAACATTGTCTTGATTTTGCTCATATATGTTTCCTCTCATAACATAAAGACAGCTATCCTTTATACATGTACAAAATATGCCACATATCTGCTCATGTTACAAAAATTGGCACGCCCACTTGAGGGTTAATGGGCATAATGACAAGAGCACACCCATATCCTTCATGGATTGCAAGGTCAGCAGTAATGCAGAATTTAATCAAATAAAACACATTATATTTCAAACTAATAGTATTTTTACTGCTACATTTATCATCAATTTCATACACTAGATAAATTCACAAGCCTTGTTTAGTAATTTATCCAAACTATAAATCATGTCATCACAGTCACACAAGCAAATGAAATACTATACAAATACTGCTTCATACCATTAGAGTGCTAGAGCTTCTCCCAGATGAAGAAATGTCTACAATCCTTTTGCAGAACCTGAAGAAATGGGTGAAAAAGAGAACAAAGAGCTCAATAACTGAATCATTGAGAATCAGAATACAGGAAACTAAAATAAAACTTTAAGCAAATAGAATTTACAAACAAGTCACAAAGAAAATCAACTTAGTTACAGGTTGCATAAACCTCAAAAAATGATGTAAAAAGTGTGTAACTTCGAAAAGTAGGGCTGTATCACCCTTTCACATAAAGAAGACAGAGAATATAAAACATTCATTTTAATCTTGCAAGATAATTCAAGTAATCATTCCAAGATGATATAAATTATTACCACAGGAATAACTCGAATAGATGATAATGAGATCATATCATAACTAAAATGTAAAGACATTCACAACCAAGTGGACTTACAACAAATATGAGTATTATGAAGACATTATAGTTAATTTAAGCACAAAAGAACACAAGACAGAGAATACATACAATGTCTTCTGAAAAGAGTGACTGACACGAATGAAGATTCAAAGTCTACCTTCTTTTCAGTAATGAGGTCATTAGATGGCTCTAGTGCACTCGACATGGAAAAGGAAACTGACCATGGCCATGCTGCACATCTGGGAGATCAGCCAGCGGTAGCTGTGTCCAGTGATAGTAAGCATGAAGTTGCGGAGTTGAGGGCTAGATAGTATTATTTTACTGTACACTCTTAACGGATTATCAGTGAACACTATTCAAACTGGGTGGACTTGAATAACATATTTTGTTACAAGCACAGAGTGCTGCAGCCTAAACTTCTTATTACTAACTCACAATTTTGAGCAAAATGTTTATCATTCGATTTTTACACTTACATCATTAGTTGATTATCTACTTTTTTTTTCCCCTCCCACAAAACCTTATCAACATGGTCTATCAATGATTAGTCTCCAATTTTCACACTTAAGAGTTCGCCATAGTGCATAGAACCACTTTCAAAATATTTCTCTACTCTAATAGCTTGACACATTCCACATCATAACACTATCACGAATTTGATCTATGGAACAAGTAACTACGTAACGAACTATTTCACTCTACAACAGCAAGTGCAAAATATGAGCACTTGAATTTTTCATGTGAGCTTTTATTTCTGTTATTTTATCATAACGGTAGTTTCTCTCTAAGTAGGTAAAAGTCAAAAGTAAGTTTGTGACTGAAATTTTGAGAAAAGATCTCACAGCAACAAAAAACAGCTTTGTATTAATAATTGCACCCAAACTAGCTTATCATATTTGTGAAGTCCTTTCCCTTATTTTGAGAAAATACAAAACAAGCTGCCCACTTTGAACTTCTTTATATGTTCTGTCAATCTTATCTTGAATGGGTCCCTTACAACACAGCAATACACAAGAGAAGTATAGATAACCATAGGGTAGGAAGTCGAAAATTTGTTGTACTTTTCTAATTGTTCCGTCAATTAAACCTTTGGTTCACCTCCCCCCTCCCCCCCCCCCCCCCCCCCCAACATTTTTTACATGATGGTTCCAATTTAAGTTGTTTGTAAATGTAATGCATCAAAATTCAATTGTGACACAACTTTTTAATTTGTGTTACTTTTCATGTAAACCAAAATTTAAGAGAATTTCTGTAGTACTCACCTGGAAGGCCTCACAATTTTTATTGCTGGAGGACGATTGCCACTTTCTACACCAAGCAGATATCTTTTCTAAATCATTCTGTAACTTATTCTGATTTTCTGATGATTTTACTAGACGTTGAATGACAGCATCATTTGCAAACCGTCTAAGAGAGCTGCTCAGATTGTCTCCTAAACTGTTTATGAAGATTAAGAACAGTAGGTGGCCTATAATGCCAGATATAATTTCAATTTCACTAGATGATTTCCCCTCTGTTAATGCAAACTGTAACCTTTCTGACACGGTATCACAGATCCCCTTACACTGCTGAGAAAGTACTCCATAGCCCTGCAATTTGATTAGAAGTTGCTTGAGAGGAACAGTGTCGAAAGCCTTCTGGAAATCTACAAATATGGCATCAACTTGAAATCTCTGTTGATAACATTCTTAACTACCTGCAATGACATATAAAATCATGGACAGGCTCCATGAATGATTTTAACTGTGGTACGAAAATTGGTTGCCATTTGGGGGAGACACAAATCCATGGCCGGCTTCCATGAATGACTTCCGCAATGTGTCATCAAAATTGGCTCTCATTTTACTAGTGTTACATTTGAAAGTCATTAAATAACTGCATCACACATGCCTTAGTTTTTCATATCACTTGTTTCACCTGAAATCTGTTGTGTTTCTGATTGTGGGAGTGATATCTCCAAATTTGAAGATTATTTCTGCAACACCCTGTGCTAGTATATTTACTTCAAAGAAAGAAATAAGTTTAGTAAAATTATCAGAAATACAGGCTCTACACACAATCTTAACTCAGATACCTAAAAAAAATTCTGTAATGAGAAGCAAGCAATCTAATCAAAGGGAAGGAAAATAACAAGGTGAAAATAAAAACTAAAACACCATCAAAAATAAATATAGGCCTATGAAGTTGTGCTGAAAAATAATGCCCTCAAATTTTTTATTTTATGTTATCAATATGGTTGAAGTATTACGTGTCATACATGTTACTCAGTCAATTTCCCCACTTCCCTGGCAAGTTGAAACCCTCTGCCATTAGAGAGCTCTGAATTGTAGTGTGTAACATGCCACTGTGTAACATAACTATGTCAGTGCACAAAAAACAGTGTGCTGTAACCAAGTTTATAATCACAGAAAGGGTATCTGCAATTGAAATGCACAGAAAAATGAAAGCTGTGTATGGTATTGAATGAATCATCATCAGTAATGTGTGATACTTGGTTCATGCTCATAATGGAGGAAATGGTGGTATGGTGGTGCTAACCTCAACATGTTTGAAGGAGCTCAGAGTGGCAGGCTGTGAACAAATGTTGACAAGTTTCATCAGAATCGAGTCACGAACACATCAGAGATAATCATCAGATAGCACAGACACAGCTCTCAGGTAAGTGCGGAATATCTCAGGATTGTGTACAGGTCATCACTGCACACCTGTGGCAAAGAAAACTGTGTGTGGGGTGGGTGTCTCAAATATTCACCCCTGACATCAAACAGTGGAGACTGGACTTCTGTCAACAATTTCTTTTGCCTTCTCAGTGTGTGGGTAATGGGTTCCCTGACAACACTGTGATAGATGATGAAACCTAGGTTCACCATTTTAAACCTAAAAGAAAAGAGCATTAGTGGAGTTCTGCCACAAAGGATCACTGATGCCAAAAAAGTTCAAGATCGTGCCACCATCAGGCAAAGCCACACTACCAGTGTTCTGGCATGTTCACAGTGTGGTGCATTTGGAATTCAGGCCTAAAGGCAACACCATAAACCTGCACTGTGAGACCCTCAGAAAACTGAAAGCATGAATTCGAAGAGTTGGCTCACACATGAAGCACCTTCTCCTTCAGCCTCACAATACAACACCGCACAAGAGCACTGTGACAATCCGACGCCTTAGGATCACTGTCATTGATTATCCTTCGTACGGTCTGTACGTGGGCCCATCTGATCTTCATCTGTTTCAAAAACTTAAAGAACATCTTCGAGGACTTTACTTTGATAGTGATTAAGTGGTGCAACCAGAGGTGAGCAAATCAATCTACAGTTACAGCATCAACAAACTGGTCTCTTGGGAGAAATGTGTTCATCACCGGGGTGACTATGTTGAGAAATAAATATGCAGACATGAAGAATAAAGATGTATAATGTTATTGAAAAGTTAGTTTTATTATTTTTTCATTTTATTTGTGGCTGTAATTTTCAGCAACTGTAGTATTATTTTTCAAGATAAATTTCAGTCATCAGCTACAAATAAATGTTATTATCTTTACTGGTCTCAACAAATTAATTTATCATCTTCAGAAGCTTAGTTTAGCAGTCAGTCAATATCTTCTTCATAGAAGGATAAAATCTGTGGTTCAGTTATTTTAGATTGACAAACAGTGTTTAAAATAATCACACACATTATGCAAATTTCTGAACATACCATGGCATTATCCTTCTATGATGAAGATACTGACTGTCTGCTAAAGTAAGCTTCTGAAGATGAAAAATTAATTTGTCAAAACTGGTAAAGATAATAAAATTTATTTGCAACTGATGAAAAATTTATCATGAGAAAAAAGTTTGTTTGATTTAAGATAGCTGGAAGAGTTTTCACATAAAAAATTTGGAGGCATTACATTTTCTGCATGCCCTCATAGTATGAAAGACAGGATGTGAAGTATAAATGTCATCAAATAGCAAAAGCAAGGATGCACATACTAGCAGTAGAAATCCGAGCACAAGAAAGTGGCTGAAGATGGACTACTTATAGGTTTCACAAATTATGTTATGAGAAGTTAAATACATAATACTTTCCTCTTGGCTGTCTTTGACACTTTCTCCTCTCTTGTGTCTACTTAAGGCACATAAGAAAGAGCAGACTTTTTCAAAACATTTTAGATTCATTTTCACCTGTCAATTTGTGTAGCTTTTGACCACACCACAATTTGTTTAATTTTTGCAGACCTTTTTTTTATGGGCCACTGTCATGCTGAACACACAGTCACCTGTGGGGCACTGTTGATGAACAAGCAGACCCATCTGAATGGACAGTAGGTCTGTATATCATTCTTCAGGGAGAAACTATATATCACATATCAGGTGCCCCATTGCACTTGATGTGATGATTCCTTACAAAAATACACTGCTATCACTTGCCTGAGCAGTGCAGTATTGGAAAGCAATACATACAGTTCATGTCATTTTCATCATACTTGCACCATTTATCAGGATGTACCTTTATGTACCACTACTCAACTGTCCAGATGATCTTCTACCACGTTTTAGGTCCCAATGGAGGAGCTCCTCTTTCCCCTTTGATGTGCATCACACAATGAGGTGGCTTGACTGTGCACTGGTTAATGTTGTTGACTTGGTAAGTGATTTGCTGCACTGTTGCTAGCTATCCATCGTTACAATCCATAACATACAATGGGAGTCCCTACCATCAACACTTAACACAGTGCAGTTGACTCTGGCATCAACTCTTTCTTCCAGATTGCTGTGCTCACAGCACATCCTCGGTATGATGGTGTACAAAAATCCCAATGCCTGCATGACACCAAAAACTGAGTTCTCACATTTCAGGCACCAATAATCTCACGGCAAGCAAAAGCTCTGATATCACACATTGTGCTCATCCTGTGCTCAACTGTAACGTTGACAGCCACTACGAAACTCGACATCATCCCAATCTGGTAACACCTCAAGCTATCCCATCAGAGAGCAGTGGGAAGAAAACACTGCCAATAAAGTCTCCGATGAAAAATAACAACAATATTGTATGGAAGCAACTAGAGCAATGATTATGTAAGAATCCTCAATGGTATGAAGTAGCACACCAATGAGCCAAAATAATTATGAACATTGTTTAATAGCTTCTTGCTCCACCTTTAGAATGCAATATAGAAGCAATATTGCATGGTATGGAGTCAACAATTCCTTTTCAGTTTTCCAGATCAGGTAGATTTGATAGCCAAGACATTAATCTGAATTCATATTATGTCTCTCGTACCACAATTCTGGCCTTGTGACAGGGACAGCTTCCCTGTTACAAGATGCCATTGCTGTCAGGGAAGATTTCAAGCACGAAGGGATGCAGGCAGCCCACAATAATGTTCACAGAGTACACAACAGTCAAGGTGCATTCAGTTCCTACAACAGGCTCCTTAGAAGCCCAGGTGACTGTCCCCAATAGCACAGTACTGCCCCCCCCCCCCACCCCCCCAACAACTTATGCCCGTGGTATGGTGCATGTTTCAAGCACCAGTTTGGCTGGATTTCACACACTTCCATTGATCCACTGTCCAGTCTCAATAACCCTGTGCCACTGCAATCATAATTGCCGATATTGTTGCTTCAACATGGGAACATGTAGGGGTTGTCTACTGTGGAGCTCCTTTTTCAACAACATGCACTGAACAGTGTGCTCCGAAATATTTGTGCCTGCACCACAACCATACTCTATTGTCATATCTGCCACAGATCGGCATCTACCTTGCTTCACAGATTGGGCAAGCCTTGGACCACCACATTCCCTGATGAACTGTGGACATCCAACACCTTGTCACCTATTCATAGTTTCATCGTCCTTCAACACAAATGTTCACAAAAGTAACATGCAAACAGCCAACCAGCTTTGCGATTTATGACATGTTCAATCCCAGGTGCTGGGTCTTATCACATTACATAACCGTAACACCACCAGGTGGCATTCAGTCTCACAATGGACAGGATTCATAATGTTTTGACTCATCAGTGTATGTTAAAATGTAAGAAAAAACACAAAATGCAAGAAAAACTTTTTATTATAGATTTTGAAAATACATACACAGGTGCTAGGATGAACATAAATGATGATGATTCAAACAGTACCAGGCTCTAACTACATGTAACATATTGCAGATAGGTGGTCATCATCACAAACCATATGTCCACAACTGTGTACCTCATTTATATACCAAGATCAGGTCATATGAGTCTGACATTTCTAAAGTGGTGTTTTTTTTCAGCATTCATAACTAAATTTCAAGATTAAAAGATATAGACTGAGTGACAATTGTTGTACAACCATAGATGTTTTTGGAAGAACCACATATTCTAAAAGCTGATGACAATAAAATGGAGGAATAATTGGACAAACTGAAGTTGGTATAATTACAACTGCAGCTATAAAAAGTTACTTCTGGTGATAATTAATCTCTGACTGTGCAAGTATCTTGCTTAAAGCTAAATTTGCTGCTTCATGATTGTATCTCTTATTTCTAAACTTTCCAATTACAATTCACCTCCATCAAAGAACAGATAAAATTCAATGAAAAATTTAATTAACTGAGACTCATGAGTCACTACTTACCTCATTAAATGTAGTTGTTATCATCTATCAGGAGGCACAATTCTGCCGAAATTGAGGCGAAGTTGCTCAAAAAAGATAAAAGTCAGTATTGTGTGTGGGGCAAGACGAACAAATCTGAGAATGTAGCCCTGTTGAAGGAAAAGAGTACAGCACTGAATTAGTTTTCACATTATTAAATGATTCCAACTATCAAAGTTTCACAGAAAGCAATGGCAAATTTTTATCTTTAAATTATTCAGCTATAGTACTGTTTTAGAGAAATGCGGATGTTATGGTATTGGGGGTGTGACAGATTTTTATTTTTCCTAACGAACAGAACATAGCACTAATTATAATAAAACAGGATCTACAGAATGGGGAAAAACATTTCGCTAGCCACAGGGATTTATACTTAGTTTACTTTTATTCTTTATATACATAAATAATTTTCAGCAACACATTCATGAAACAAAAGTAGTTTCTACAGCTGATAATGTGAACACTATAATTAAGAATTTTGTAAACAAACATCAGAAAATGTAAATTACATATTCTTGAAAATTATTAATTAATTCTCTGCATATAGGATGTCACCAAAATTTGATAAAAAACTATACATGTGATTTTTTTACTGCTCGGAATCTGACATTCCACTTGACAGCATTAGGGAAAAATCAACAGGTATGGCAGTACACCAAAATTTTCTAATTTTTTGATGTTCACACAGATATTAACTTCAACTGCAAGTCACATATTACAGATATTTTCATACATTGTGTTCAGTTACTTCTATGTTATGGGTAACAGCAATTGTTCATAATTTATGTCAGACATAAAACTTATTTTATCTAAACTGTTGTTCAGAAAAAACAAACACCTTGAATGACTGGAGATAGGACACTCATATTCACAGGATATGTGCATTAGTATGTTCTGCAGAAATTATTAGCATTTCAGTCAGTTCAGCTTGTGTCCTGTCGCATTAATAGGCAGAGGGCCCACCATGGCCCTGATAACTTGTTCCACGCATGGTGACATCAACGCATATAAGGTGCGAATGGCATCCTGTGGTGTAGCCATCCATGTGCATTCACTGGTTCGAAAATTCATCTGTGGTGGTTATGCAAATGCAGTCACTGTGATGCCGCTCACCCTGTCTGCAGCGAACCAAATTGCACCATTATTTTCAAACAAACAAAACTTGGATTCATCTGAAAACATTATCTGATGTCATTCCTGTCCCCCTGTGCCATCATTTCATACACCACTGCCATCTAGCATGTTTCTGCACATTTGTCAAAGCCAGTGGACGACACGAACTTATGCTGTAATAAATGGTGACAGACTGTCACCCCTGATAGTGTACGATGTTTTCCACTGTTCCACTGTTGTGTCGGGGATGAGGAGGATACAGATCAGTCCTGAAATGCCATTCTGATGAGGTGTCGATCTTCTTGAGGGGCCGTTTGGGTGGTGTGACTTGTCGTGTTCTTCCATGAACAATTCTGCACACACCCTTTGCACTGCCAAAACACTTAGTTCCACATAAGCAGCAGTTTCCTAGATGGATGCATCACATTCTCTCATGCCAATAACACACCCTCTTTCAAAATCGCTGATTTTACGGTACAGTTCGCGCATGTGTCTGCGATGCATCCTGCACGTCTGTTCAAGTGACAATGATCCATTACACTTCACTTTATTGTGACATCAAGAGCTGCAGACACATTTTACTTGTAAGTTGTGTTGCCCTGCAATACTGATATTCATCTTGAACCCTGTAGTGATTCAAGAATTTCTGTGTAAATTCTAGAACCACTCACCTTCTATCGCCTCGAACATGCGATATTCTGGATATGAGTGTGGGATGGTAGAATCCTAACTACTGCGCGTCACATGTTTGTGTGAGCGGGTTTAAAATCAGTCGGAGGAAGAAAGTAGACACAGTGGTCGGACGGCACCGACAAATACCTGTCAGGCAATCCACAGATGTTTTAGTGAATATATAAGGAAGAACCATGGAGTTTATATGCAGCTCTGTGCTTATTGTGTCATTGACTATTGTAATTAAAACAAGAACTGTTGAAAAAGTACTCTTGTAGACTCTTGACGCAACCTTGTTAGAGGCAAGACTCATTTTATAATTCATGTTAAGAAAGATCATGGTATCCACGACAACTTTCTTTTAACTGTAACTCAATTTGTTTCTAATGTCTGACTGTATGAGACACTTGCAGGAAGTTACATATTCATGTGGAAAGTGAAATTTTTATTGTGTATGGAGGTCAAATACATCGTTAGTTGACGAAGAGTAAAGTTTGTATGTCTATTTATTTCATAAGTAGAAAGAGTCTAAAAATTCCTGTACCCTGCATTATTTGATGGAGAAGAAGTCAAGAGGGTTTCCATCAGCCGGCTATTCAGTAAAGAAGAGTGGCTGCAAATTCCAAGTAAGTCACCTCGTAAAAAAGTGGAAGATGGTTTGGGGGAATAAGCCGATATAACCCAGATCCACACTCACACTTTAAGTTGTCAGAACATTAGAATGTGGCAACCTGTGGGAAAGGACTGAGAAAACAGGAATTTTAAGTCAAAAACGAAAGAAGAAGTTGTTATGCGTTGCAATAGCAACCAAACATAATAAGACAAGGGAATTACCCCGAGACATTAGAATATGTTCAAGTATCCAATGGATCAAAATTTAAATGGAAAAACATTGAAGAAATGAAAAATTCACAACGATAAAAATAGTAAAGAAGATTTCGACATATTTGTCTAAGAAGAAGTAATCATAGCTAAGAAGATTCAGTGCGGGGAGTATACAGCTCTCACATACATCGCGGGGACGCAGAAGCGGAAACCCAACATACATCCGACATCACCAGCACTAGCTGCTGTTCACCGGTGCTGACTTATCTCCACATCCGCTCACCTACGCAACGAGAATTCTACGCCAGGTGAGCGTGAAACAAAACTTGTTTACTTTAGTATGAAGTGGTACAAGATACTGTTGAGTGAACTGTTATTGTGTAATTATTATATTTAAAGTTAGTTTTAAATGCTTACAAGAGCTAAGGTGTATAAAAGTATGGAAAATATATAATATAACAGAATGGTTAAACTCAAGACCTCGCTATGGCCATGAAAATTAGCAAAGAAGTGCCACACTGTGCTGAGTTGATAAATTTAATCAAAGCTCAGAGTCTTAAGTTAAACTCATTAAGTTCTCAATTAAATATCCAGAGTGAAGCTTTAAATGCACAATGTGTGACTAAGTAAAGAACTGGACTTAGTAAATTCTCAATTAAATGCTCAGAGTGAAACTCTAAATATTCAAATGACAACTTTGGTTTGTTAAACGCCAAAGCCGACTATCAAAGCAAATAATTTAGTAATCTATGCGAAGGCATGGATGATTTGAAGACTGAGTTCGGCACTATAAGTAATAAAGTAGAGAATTTAAAAGTAGATTTAAAGAAAGAGTTGACAAATTCTTTGACCACTCATATAAATCATATGTTTACTGACCTTAGTCAGAAACAGAATGATACTTTTTAAAGATTTATTGAAAATGTTAGAACTTGACATTGAGGACAAATGTAATAATGTAGAATCAGAACCTATTGAAAAGTTAGGATCTTTTGAAAATGTGTACAATTTTAAATATAATGATGTAAGACAGGGAATGAATACTTTGAAAGAGAGCGTAGATAAGCATAATGAATTAATGCCAATCAATCAATCACAAATTATGGGTGCCAATACCTAGGTGGATAATGTAGAAAGGAATTTCAAAGAGAAAATAGCTAACTCTGATATAAATGTAATTAGTTTGGAGGAACAATTTGGAGAAATTATAGAATGAAAGGTTACTGAGAGAATAACATCCGGGAATGTACCGCCTATTCAGTCTTCTGAACTTAATGATTCCAGGAAGAGGATGGGCGACCTGTGGAGAGAAATTAAGCTTATCCAAGACAACCTAGAAAAAAGGGTAACTTCACCTAATGTTGTGTTAACTAGTGAAGCAGTGACTGATTTGCAATGGGGAGCTAATTCAGGATTATCTAGACAATTCCCTAAATTTAAGCTGGACGGAGATGTACATCCGACCAATTTCTTAAAAAGACTTAACCAAGCTTTGCCAAAAAATTGGGAAGATTCCAAGAAGATCGAATTTGCTGTGGGGTACCTTCTAGGGGAAGCCTCAGAATGGGGAACAGTAAATATTGAGACTTTTTCCTCTTGGGAAGACTTTCAAAATAAATTTAAAGAGAAGTACTGGCCTGCCAGTGCCCAAGAAAAGTTAATATTAGATCTGTGGGACCCAAAATATTATAATAATACTTGGGGTACTATGAGGAAATATTTCGATTGGCATTTAACATGAGAAAAGTATTTAGATAACCCAATGGAAGAAGGATTAGAATGTATTTTAGTTAGACAACTGCCAATCTATGCGAGAAAAGACATCTTATTTAGTGGTTCAAAAACGATAGAAGACTTGTTGTCTTTTGTTTGACGCACTTGATGCAATAAATAAGGAGCACAACGAAACTTTACACCAAGGTGAAGGATCAAACTATAAAAGAAATAGCGGAAATAATTTTAAAAAGCATGAGGCAAACTTAGCACAAGTACACCAGTACAATAAGAAAAGTTGTAACAACAACTGTCAAAAGAAGCATCCACATTAAATTTAGATCTGGTAGCTTCTCAAGAATTTGTACCAAGTAACTATAAAACACAGAATGGAAATGTAGTATCTCATTTCAGTAGCTCACCCATAATTAGTAGTAGTGAGGAAAATGTTGTTCAACCTGAATCCAGGGCCGGGGCCCAGGTCATGGAGCTACATTAGGAGGCCTTATTCCATAAAAGTATGTTAACTTTACACACAAAATACCCACATAGGAATGGTTGCCGCTTGAAGAACCTAGCTTAGCCACTAATAATCCACAACCTATAATAGCAGGGACAGTGGAAAATTCCAAGGTTAACATATTTATAGATTCGGGGAGTGAGGTATCACTCATCTCAAACACATTTTTTAACTCGATACAGAATAAACAGGACTTACTGTTATTGCCAGTGACTGGAGTATACATAATCGGGATAAAAAAAAGTAAACTTGTAAAATATGAAACTCAAGTGAACTGCAGTACTGGAAATATGTTATTTTGTCAAACACTATTAATAGTAGAGAATATTAATAGAGATGTACTATTCGGTTTAGATTGGTTGTCAGAGTTTGAATTCATCTTAAACTTTGATGAACATCATCTTTGTTTTGGTAGAGGGGACAGTAGATGTTGGACACCATTTGTGACAAATGGTCATATTGAGGGACAAACAACTGAGTATCGGTGTCTGTGATTAACAGTTACAGCTCACTTATCACCAAAAATCAATAATGTGGATCAAAGAACACATCAAATTGATATACAAGACAAAGTTAATGAATCCCTAATATTAATCAATCAACAAAGGCGAGCTTTATATAAAATTTTAATGAAGTATGAAGTGGTGTTTTCCAACTGTCCAGGGAACAACAGCAACTATATCTGTAAGTTCAAAATCAAAGATGACACTCCATTCTTTTGCAAACTGTATCCAGTACCATTGAGTTTGAAGGAAGCAGTTCAGGATGAGATTAACAAAATGATTGATAATAATACAGAAAGAAGTTCCAGTGTAATGAATAATCCTCTGGTTGTGGTGAAGAAAGCTACAGGTGGGGTACAATTAGTCTTAGACGTTCGTACACTGAATTGACATATAGAGACGGAGAGTGACTGACCGATTAATATCGACGAATTGTTATCCAAATCTGAAAAGGCAAGATTCTTTAGCACAATGGACTTGACCATGGGACACTGGCAGATAACATTACATCCAGAATCCAAAAAGTAAACAGCCTTTTTGTTTGATGGAAAATCATATCATTTCAATGTGTTGCCATTCAGACTTAATATCTCTGTGTCCATATTTATATGTGTTTTAGATGAAGCACTAGGGAGAGACTTATTGAAGAATTTGATAATATACATAGACAATATCCTCATAATATCAGCCACTTGGGAGGAACATAGTCTAACTTTGTGCAAGACTCTGAAAAAATTTAAAGAGAAAGGTATTACAGTGAAGCTGTCAAAATCGTTTTTTGGGTGCCAAGAACTTAAGTTCTTAGGTCATATTATAGGGGTAAAGGAAACAAGACAGGACCCTGAATGCATAAAAGCTATCAAAGGATGTCTGCACCCCAGAAATGTAAGACAATAAATAGGTATGACCAGATACTATTGACAGTACGTACGCGGGCAAGAGTTAAATGACTTGAGAATTTTACATTTATTAAGAAGAGGAGTACTGTAGACTTGGGATCAAGGTGCAAATGATGCATTTGAAAATGTTAAAAAGAGCGCTCGTTGAGTCACCCATATTACATCATGGGCGAACCGTTTAGACAGATGCATCTGATTACGGTGTTGCTGCCAAACTTTTCCAAGGAGAATGGGATCCAAGTCATGTAGAACATAGAAGCATAGCTTTTGCTAGCCATAGCCTACATAAGCATGAACTAAATTACACAGCTACCAAAAAAAAACTATTGGCGATTGTGTGGAGTATTCAAAAGTTTCAAACACTAATATGGGGATCAGAAATCCATATTTATACAGATCATCAAGCTTTATCCTTTCTAATGGCTAGTAGAGTACTACACAGTAGGTTGATGCAATGGATGCTTTTCCTACAGGAATACGATATTAAGATACAGTACATAAAAGGTTCCAAAAATATTGTACCTGATGCTTTATCGAGGCTGCCAATAGGAATGGAAGAATTGAAATGTACTGAAGAGCACTGCGTCATTTTTGAAATTAACTTTATATCAGCAGAATATCCAAACATCATGGTAAAGGAAATGGCTCAAAGAATAACACGGAATATCCATCATGATCCTTATTTCACAGAAATATTTTCTATGTGTATCTAGAACTCTTTACCTCCCAATCAATCAGGAAAATGGAAAATTATAGATCATAACTTGATTTGGAGAGACAGTGTAACATCACAGCGTTATCGCTTATGTATCCCAAAGATAATGGAAGACGAACTGGTGTGGCATGTTCACACAGGATATGGACACTTCAGAATAAAATAATGTATATCCCATATGAATAAATTTTATATTTGAAGAAACTAGGTCATAAGATAGCATCTTTGATTAGAAGATGTGAAACTTGCCAGAAAGTAAAAGAGAATAATACTCAGGTGAAATACAAAACGTATCCTATTATTCCTACGTCATTACACAACCTTGCAGCGGCAGATTTTTTTGGACCAATTCCATAAGGAAAGGGAGGAGTGTCATACATTTTGGTTATCACAGAATGTTGGTCAAAATATGTTAAACTATATCCCATGAAAAGAGCAAATACACAGACGGTTATACACTGTTTACAACAATACTTTCTAGAAGTAGGTAAACCAAAACGGTTTCTTACGGATAATGGACCACAATTTGGCAGTAACAAATTTAGAGAATTCCTAGTGAGGGAAGGTATTCAACAAGCGTTAATCTCCAATTATAACCCGTCATCAAATCTGTGTGAGCAAGTAATGAAGGAAATTGGAAAATTATGTCATACTTACTGCCATGAAAAACATACTTCACGGGCAACGAAAATTAAGGACTTTGAACTTATCCTAAATGAATTACCCCATTTATCGGCTGGGTTGATGCCTTTAGAAGTTATAGGCAAACCTTTTGCAGAAGAACAAGTAAATCAGGAAATAGTTTCTAAAAATTAATGAAAAGGCGCTACAAAGAATAAATAAGCATGACAAAAAAGCTGTGGAACCTCAGTACCAAGTCGATGAACTGGTTCTTATAAAACAACATCTTCCCAGCTCAACTCTGTAGAAAGAGACTCATGTTTTTTCAAAAATATGAGGGACCATACTGGGTACAAACGGTGATCTATCCTAAGACGTTATTTTTAGTAGATCCCACAACTGGATTCAAGAAGGGTAGATACAAAGTAAAGGATGTAAAATTGTATATCCCCCAGGGACATTAACATTCTAAGTTAACAGGCAGAGTAACGACCGTTGGATCCCGAGCTGTTTTCGAGGTTTTTTCCAAATAGTTTCCTGCACCAAATTCCTTTAAAATCTAGAACTATTCTGTAATCTTATTGCTTAGAAAACCGGATATGACTATGAAATAGAGAACAACTCCAGAGAATCACAGAAATAAAGTGATATCTAGATGAAATAAACTAAATAGAGTTATGTTTGTGGAAAATATGGTAAGACGTGACTAGCTGAACAACTGTTATACTGTAACGTATAGATTTTCTATTTTGTGTAGAGTATTTTATACCTTTTATGAGATGTGATATAGATGGTAGGGTTTGTATAAACTTTGAAAGGGGTGGGTATTGTAGCTATAAGCATGATTTACAAGAACAGATAAATCATGATTAACACAAAACACACATCACACCTTTCAAACAACCCTCACAAACAAGTGTGCCTGATTTTTCATCATTTTCCATTTCTTTAGGGTTACTAGGATTTCCTTCGGGGACCTCAAAGGGTGAAGGTGAGACAAGGCCGTTCTGTAGGAGATAATTTAACACCAAACCTCCTCCGGGGCCTCACTCAAATACCTGAGGGGTAGAGTTCCTAGGGAAGGAGGGGGAGGGGGGTCCTGTCTTTGGGGCTATCTTCTTTGTCTTCTTTGATCCTAGCATCCATATACTTTTTTCCTTTCTTAATTCTCATTTGAGGACCTGTTTATTTTTTCCCTCTTTCCATATTCACAAACTTCTATCGTTGAAGTCTTTCCTTATTTGCGTGGTTACTAAAAACCTAAGTCTTATCTTTAGATAAGAAGGCCGAAGAATCAGACTACATGAACACACACACACACACACACACACACACACACACACACACACACATATACACTTCTACACAAACATTAAGTCACATAAGAGGAAGCCTATCACGATGTGAGAACTGCCAGGTGTCGTAGAGAAAATGTGTGTACATATGGAAATATGCACACATATATAGAAATCTATGACGGTTCTACATCGAATATTCACAAGAAGAGGTGCACATACATAACGAACAACTATAAAGTAGTAATGAGTAATGGATACATAAGACAGAGGCGTGAGCAAAGAAAGAAAACGAAAATAGGGGTAGAATTAGTCATGTTGATCATTAGGTTACATCAGCGTAATAAGTACTCTGATGAATTGTAGGATAGTGGGACGTAAATACTATATGTAGACATAGTAACTTTTGAAAATATAGAAGTTGATAAGTAGAGGAGGACTCTAGGGAGTAAATGATATATTAAAGAATGAATGCGAAGATTAAAATAGATTTACATCTTCACCAGAAGATATTTAATTATGGTATACATAGAAATATATATTACGGTAATGAACCGTGAGGCCTACTCAGAAAGGATAAAGGGGGTGTACCCGGCATGCACTAAGTATACAGGGCAGGTGTACCTATGTGGAGATAGGACGATCTGTGGCCTAAAAAATAGGGGTGTTTTGTAAGGGGCATACCCACCAGAATGGAAAGAGGAAGTGCTCTCATAATGACAACCCACAAGCAAGGAATAGGTGCTGATCCTAGGAGAAGAGAACAGTATCATGACAAAAGTCACAAATTTTATAGGGATTGTTCTGGGAAGTGTGAATTCTATGAATGACTAGCATTATTATGTTTCGTGGAACTAAATGAGAGTCAAAAGAACACTTTCATTTTGTCCAGAGTTCCTCCAAGCTACAAATAATGAAAATAGTACATACTAAGAAAAAGGTAGTACAAAAGATAGAAATAGAAAATAGTTTACTCATGTGTCAAACACCTAAAGTTTACAACTGAAAAAAAGGAAATAAAGAAAAGAAAAAGACTCCTCACAATTCCTAAATACTAATAAAGCTTACTAAAACCACGAGTAAATGCTCATGTCTTCATAACAAAGTAAAATAAGAAAAGAGTAGAGAAACAGTAAGCAAAAGATTGTTCAAGAGAGGACAGAGAATTGTTACGGAAAGGAAAGGTATGTACATAAACATGTGTAAGAAATGTATACTGTTAAGATATGAAATGTAATTATGAGTGATATTATTTGCATAATAATTATGCGTAAAATATCAAATGTTCCATCTGAGAGGGGGTGAGGTGGGGGAGGGGGATACGTACGCTTCAAGAATTTCTGTGTAAGTTCTAGAACCACTCAGCCTTCTACCGTCTTGAACACCTGATATTCTGGATATGTGTGTGGAATGGTAGAATCCTACCTACTGCGTGTCACATGTTTGTTTGTGCAGGTTTAAAATCAGTCACGGGAATAAAGTAGACGCGGTGGTCGTACGGCACCGACAAGTACCTATCAGGCAATCCACAGGTGTTTTAGTGAGTGTGTAAGGAAGAACCATGGAGTTTATACGCAGCTCTATGCTTATTTTGTCATTGAATATTGTTATTAAAACAAGAACAGTTGAAAAAGTACTCTGGTAGACTCCTGATGCAACCTTGTTAGAGGCAAGACTCATTTTATGAGTCATGCTAACAAGGTCATGGTATCCAAGACAACTTTCTTTTAAGTGCAAATCAATCTGTTTCTTACATCCGACTATATAAGAGATTTGCACGAAGTTACATATTCATGTGGAAGTGGAGTTCAAATACATCATTAGTTGACGAAGAGTAAAGTTTGTATGTCTACTTATTTAATAAGTAGAAAGAGTCTAAAAATTCCTGTACTGAGCATTATCAGACGGAGAAGAAGTCAAGAGGGTTTCCAGCAGGCGGCTGTTCAGTAAAGAAGAGTGGCTGCAAATTCCAAGTAAGTCACCTCATAAAGAAGTGGAAGATGGTTTGGGGGAATAAGCCAATATAACCCAGATCCACACTCGCACTTAAAGTCATCAGAACATTAGAACCCATGAGCCAATATGGTTCAGATGCTAATCATTTCTGCAGAACATACTAAAGTGCACCCCGTGAATATGAACATCCTATTTCTAGTAGTTCAAGCTGATCTGTTTTTTCTGAACATGAGTGATGATTATTATTATTATTATTATTATTATTATTATTATTATTATTGTGGTTGTTGTTGGTACTACTATATATTTGCATTCTAGTGATACGAGGCCGTTGGGATCCAGCATGGCGTTCCGTATTACCCTCCTGAACCCACCGATTCCATATTCCGCTAATGGTCATTGGATCTCGACCAACGCGAACAGCAATGTCGCGATACGATAAACTGCAATCGCGATAGGCTACAATCTGACCTTTATCAAAGTTGGAAACATGATGGTACGCATTTCTCCTCCTTACACAAGGCATCACAACAACATTTCGCCAGGCGACACCGGTCAACTGCTGTTTGTCTATGAGAAATCGGTTAGAAACTTTCCTCATGTCAGCACGTTGTAGGTGTCACCACCAGCGCCAACCTTGTGTGAATGCTCTGAAAAGCTAATCATTTGCATATCACAGCATCTTCTTCCTGTCAGTTAAATTTCGTGTCTGTAGCACATCATCTTCGTGGTGTAGCAATTTTAATGGCCAATAGTGAAAATATAAAAAAATACTGAAAACAGTTATGAATGCCAGAGGCCAAAATAACAACTGGAGTAGTAACTACTGGTATGAAAAAATAAACAGAGTAAAGATTAATGGTCTTCAACAAAATACTGGTATTACATCACGTAGATGCAAAACCACCAGACAGACAGTTTCCATTTGTTTGTTAGAATTAAACATATTGCTAAAGTGCTCATTACAGATATATAATGTCACAAATTAAAGCTAATTAATGCAGCACGGAGGAAAATGAAGCAAGAGTGTGGAAAATGAGAAGGAAGTGTGTTGCTGCCAAATGAACAGATGAAAATGCGATATTAAATGGGTGATGGTAACAGAAGTTGGTAAAGGCATTAAAGAGGACAAACCTTTCTTGATGACATAATTGACAAAAAGTTATTAATGTAGGGTGGATAAACAATCATCTGCTTAAAACTGTACCTTATAAAATGATTTCAATGTGCAGTATTACCACTCTCCTATCCCCGAAATCATGCCCAAACCTCAGGGATCTCATTCCAGAAGTCCAGAATGAGCTCTACCATCTCGTCACAATCCTAAATCCATCACAGAACTTTCCCGCTGAATCAACTCCTTTCCATACCTGTACTCGCCCATCTTTTCTATACTTTTTAAAATCCACAAAGCTAAACACTATGGATGCCTTATAGTAAATGGTTACTGTTTTCACACTGAAAGGATTTACCTCCAAGTAAACCAACACCTACAACAAACTGCCCTCAGTCTATGGCCTGTTTGAAGTTACTTTAGGGCTGACAACTAGGAAGGTAGTAGTGGGGTGAGGCTTAGGAGGAAGGCAAGGCATGAATTCAACCAATCCCACAGGACCTGTAGCTGGAGCTATCACTCTTGCTTGCCAGGCCTTCCCTCCCCGTAATATAACACTTCCGGCTTGGACTACACTTCAGGCTCAGGCAGTCTGCTGACCTGGGAATTGTGCATTGTATGCTGAGATTTTGTTTATTTCCATCTCATACCATTGTAGGTTTAATATTTTGTGTGTTATTACTACTGTTTATTGAGTGATTGGCTTCAGTGTCAAAAGTTAGAAGTAAAGAATAAATTTAAAAAGGTGGAACTCACGGATCTAACATCTGTCCATAAACTACGGTTTCTCATACATGAAACTGACGAGCTAGCAAAAATGTATCAGCATGCAGTCATTAGGCTGCCATCTTCTCACTGCTATTTCAAATCAACAGACTTGATGTGGGCCCAATTTAATTGTTACATTGTCAGTGATAATAATAATAATGATAATAATAATAATAATGTGGCTACAACTGCCTGAGAAACTGCCCGAGACTGAAGGTAGGTGTGTGTGTGTGTGTGTGTGTGTGTGTGTGTGTGTGTGTGTGTGTGTAATAATATGCTGTCTGCAGTCATGGCACTCAGCAATAAATCTGTTATAGAAAATGATCATGTCATTAAATATCAGCAGTGTCTGTTGCTTCAAGCATCTTTGACAACGAGATTAATGTCAGTAGAGTTTTTCCACTGTCATCGCAAAAAAAAAGATGCACAGGATTATTTAGATGCATGTCTGGCATTTGCAATTTTTTAAGTATCTGCATAATAAAATATATTTTCAGAAGTTTGGAAATAAATCTCCACCCCTCATTTAATAGGTATAATTTCTTTTGTGATGTTACAAATAAATATAAAATTTGATCTGTAAATGTGATAACAGATTAATTATAAAACTAGTACTCTGTTTCTCACAATGATACCAAGCAGTGGGCAACTGCGAGCGCAGCATCACGTATCACATTTAACTCAAATTATCTCTTGGCAACGGTCTCCAACAGAGCTCTAGTTTGGAGCTAAAAAAAGATGTATTCTTAATATTTTGTTTGTGTAATGTGTTCAACCAAATTCAATAACAAAAATTTCCTGCATGTCAAAAATTCTGTGATGTTGTCTGGAAATGCATTTTTGTAAACTTACCGTATATCACCTTAAAAATTTATTACTGTAACCAAAACAAAAATAAAAAAAATAGTTCAATTCTTCCAGAAGTCACTGATAATATCTTTCTGCATAGAACAGTTTGTGAATCCAATAGAGTTATATGAAACATAGTATTACCTGAGGGTACAGTGTGGGATGTGGCAACTCTGCTCTGAACGTTGACTTGTTCCTGCCAAAGTGTCAATCCTAAAGTAATTTTGAACAGACTATAATTGCCTACATAAATGACACAAACCATTCTACCATCACTGATCCTTAATTACTATGCAATCACAATGAGGATCCTTGCTTGTAACAGTTAAAACTATCTGTTTCCACATCAATATCATTCCCCCCTCCCAGACACACACACAATATTTTTACTATCAAATAATACCATTTCCAAAATCCTGCTGATCATATGCCGACTGTTGCAGTCCTTATACAAATGACAACTTATGTTCTCATGATAACTACTATTACTCTGAGAGAAAAACATAAAAACGTACTAAGAAAATCTACTATAGTTATGGGCCTAACCATTTAAAGATATGATTCAGATTCAGACTTAATGATCCGAACCCAGTGCCAAAGTATATGATTCTTACATTTCCAAATTCTGAATGCCTTTCTTCTTACCAAATTCACAGGCCCTCTCAATGAGCCACCTTCCCAAAACTCAATTTCTTTGATGTCACAATAAAAAGTCTCCAACTTTATAAAATGCATTAGCTACCAGCAATATTTCCACTTCGGTAGCTGTTGTCCCTTTTCTGAGAAGAGACTCCAATAGAGCCTTGTTACACATGGATGACTCATCTACTCAAGAAGCAACCGCCCCTCCCTGCCTCTCTGGCTTCTCAAAATCGATCTTAAAAGTGATTTCCATGTGATACCTTCCTATTCTTGTGCTTCAACTATTTCCACGAACCTAACATTATCACTGGAATAGTTCCACCATTCCACCATACTGTTTACCAAGATTATGACCAGACTTTTCATGCCATGAAATGAGGAATACTCTCATGAAAATACTTCCTACCTCTTCAGTAGTGGTATTATTTCATCCATCCAACATGCAAAAGCATTATGGTCCATCATTATGGCACTCCTATTTGCAACTAGTAGCCAAATGGCCTACTTTCACATTAAAGATCCAGATAGAAGACTTCTCTGAAGCATCCACCAAGCACATACTAGTCCAGTCCTGCCACTGAAACATCCATCCCGTGAGAGGCAATTTCACCTACAAAAGCATCCACATTATTCATGACCTTTACTGCAGTTGATGCATAGTTTTTTTTATATGAACAAGACCCATCATCAGTTGATATGAATGGTTACTGTCTGACCACTCACTGGCAGACCACAACATAGCACGCTTCAAGGGCTGTTTCATAAACCATATTACATGGAGGCTACTTCCCTCTCCTACAGCAGCTTCTTTGAATGTGATGCCAGGAACAACACTTCCAAGACACCAAATAATCTTGCCCTCGACCACATGCCTTCATCCACACTGATTCCTCACTTAACTCCCCCTCCCCTCCCCCCCATCAGCTCTCTTACTCCTTTGGCTTCCACACTAGTGCCCGCTACAATCCCCTCTCCTGTAGTTACATGTGCAACATGTTAGTCCCCCTGCCTGCAAGAAGATGACTTTTCTCTGATAGCATGTTTCTATTATCTTCCTCTACCATCTGTCCGTCTCCTAGCCACTGGCTCTCCATTATCTTCCTCACTCCAATGTCACTCTAAATGCACCACAGAAGATAGCAAAATGTTCACGTCAAGCCACAGTGCCAGGACAATGGAACTGTGTACATCTGTGTGTCTGTATACCATGACATAAAACGAAAATTCAAAATCTGAGCTGCAATCTACCTTGTTTATATGCCTATCCACTACTCAATGGCTCCACTACATAATGAATGCTTGTCTTTACTCATTCTACTGTTCATAATTAGTGTAACATACCTCCACATCAAAGGACTCTACTCATAATAGGAAAATGTTTATGCAGATAATAATGATATTGGCAGAGTATGTGTAGATCAGGCATAATATTGAAGATAGTTTTCCTTCTTGCACAGGAACTTGTCTGATACATACCTTGAAGAAGCCTTGTGGCCCCAACTTAGCTGTGTGCAGAATAATATCCCACATACTCTGAAAAAGTAAGCAAATTCATATGTAAATATCAAATACATTTTTAAATATTATCTGGTACTGATTAGAATATCACATTTTGTAAGGCAAATTACATTAGGAACTTGCATAAACCTAACAACAAGCTGTAGCAATATCAGTAGTAGCAGTACTTCATATACTGCACTAAGAAACAGATGTGTTATTATTTCGTTCCCTGATTAAGTATTTTTTTCATCTATGTCTGCTTGCTAGTACTTTCCTTTCCTGTTTGTATAGGCTGAGATATAAAATACATTTTCATTTGCTTATTCTTCTGTGTTATGTCCCAAATTATTTTTTCTGCACTCCTTAATTCTCTAACATAACATAAGTCAGTGTAAAATATATATTCAATAAGCTATAAATTACCAATGAGTGAAAAATGTTTTTTCACCTCCTGGCAGTCTTTCTTTCCTCAGTTCTATACCACCCTCCATCTCCTATACTCCATTTCATTGTGCAGTATGCACAATTCCCTCTGATTGTAACCAGAATGAGCTGACCAGTGCCACATTCCTAACCCATGCATCTGGTGCCTTTCCCTCCCAGCCATTGGTCACCCTTTCCCTGCCCTCCCTTCCACTCCTCACCACCTTTCTCCCCTCCCCACCCCACTTCACACAACCCACCAAGTGCCAGCACAATGTATTCAGCTGGGGCGTATGTGCATGCGTGCATACGTGCATGCTTGCATGTACATGAAACAGAAGCTCATAGGGAATCATTCAAGCAATGATATGGACCACAAGTGGGGAAAGCCACTGCCATAAGCTTCTCTGTAAAAGTGTGGATTGTTATGGTCCAGTGCCTGGAAAAGAACATCTTGAAAATTGTGACAGTGGTCAACCGTTTACTTTTGTGAACGTCTATGGAAGGTGGTTGAAGGGTGGTGAAACCACAATTAGACAGCAAGGTGTTGACTGTACACATCTCTTCAGAGAATGTGATCAGAGGTTTGCAGCCTGGCCACTGCTTAAAGCAGGATAGGCAGCAATCTGTGTCGGATAAGATTATTATTTATTAATTTCTTTAACTCTTTATGTGGAGCATAGGGATGCAACAAAGGATCACGTCTTCCCATCCTATTCCTTGTTGTTGACCTTCTGCTTCAACTGATCATCTCCATGTCATTTTGGGCCTGCCTCATCTCCATCATCCCTATGGGACCCAATAAAGTGCTTCCTTCACAATATGGCTGTTTCTTTCCCAGAGTATTTAGTTAGAGATGATATTTGGCCACCATATCCTCAGGATGTTTCTCAGACATCACATGTTGAATGTCTGCAGCTTATGGATTAGCTGATTTGTCATTTTCCATGTTACACATCCATACAGAAGCACAGATTTTATATAACTTTCAAATATCCACAGTTTTGTCCTCAATGTTGTTTTCTTCAACCTCCAGATAGAGCAGAGAATTGTAAAAGCACCTATGGCTTTGTTGATGCAGCTGTTAATGTCCTCTGTTGCACCACCATATGGTGTAATGATGGTCCCAAATAGCAAAACTTATCCATCCTTTCAATTACCTGGTTCCCAAGCTTAAGCTCTGCTGTGCTGTTATTGTTTGTCCACATGTCTATTGTTTTTTGAGCATTAATTTTCAAACTGACACTCTTCACTGCAGATTTCAGATCTTCTTGCTTCTCTTTCATGTCGTCAACACTGTGTGAAGGTCATCTGCAAAATGTAGGTCTTCTAGATGTGTTCTATTTTATTCCTCTCATGTTATCCATTACTTGCATAATTACAGTATTCAGTGCTATGTTAAACCCTATCGGTGAGAGCATGCAGCCTTGCTTACCTCCCGTTTTCACTGCTATTGGGTCTGAAAGCAGCCCTTGATGTTGAACCTGGCACATGTAATTTCTTGACAAGATCAATTATTTTCTTGGGAATTCTAAAAGTTTGCAGTGATGACACAGTACAATTCTTGTGCAGGCACAAGCGTTTCTTAGCATACTGTCGAGCACAAATTATTGAATACAGAGCTCTACAGCAGACAACCGCTAAGTGTTCCTATGCTGACCCATCAACACTGTCAATTATGGGCTCAGAGTAATCAAGAATGGATCATGAATCGATGAAAACATGTTACTTGGTTGGATGAATCACATTTCTTGTTATGCCTCATCCAGATGAATGGCTGCTCGAAGCATGCGTTGAGCCATGAACACAGGCTTGTGGGTGCAGTGTTATGCTATAAAGAAATTAAAAAAGGAAGGAAGATTAGGGTTTAACATCCTGTTGTATGCTATGGGAGGGGGAAGGGGGGCAGTTACCTGAGCTTCCATGGGTTCTGTGTTGGTAACTGAAGGCACCATGACAGCTGTGGGCTACGTGAACATTATTGCAGACTACCTGCATCCCTTCATGCTTGATATCTTCCCTAAAAGCAATGAATCTTCCACCAGGATAACCATCTGTGTCACAAGGCTAGAATCATGCTACACTGCCTTGAGGAGCATGATAGTGAACTCATGTTGACGTCTTGGCCATTAAATTCACCTGATCTGAACATGATGGAATACATCTAGGCACCATCAGGTACCAGCTCCATTTATTATTTGTGAACTTAAAGCACATGACTGACTTTTCTGACTGTATATTGACTGACATTCAACAAAATAATTCCATGAATTTTGGACGCTACTTCAGAAAATCTATCAATACACAATGCATCACTGACCTGTTTGTGGACTCCTTTATAATAGCTGACAAATAGTTAGATATCCAATCTTCTACTTGCGCATATCTGGGCCCATAACCTCATGATAAATTCTTGTTTTAAAGATAAGTAACTATGTCGTCATGTTTAAAGGACTAGATTTTAATGTAACTTATACACTCACAATATGCTTGAACAAGAAACAACAGATAACTGACAGAGCAAAGAGTAATTACTACATACAGTTTTTTTTTTTTTTTTTAAAGTGGAACATATATAAAAGCACCTTCCACAGTGTATAACAACAAAAGAAAGAAAAATAATTAACTCTCAACATAACTCCTGCCAGGGCATTATTTCAGAGAAATGTCTACAATTACATATACCATAAAAAACAAACTGGAAGCAAGAAAGATTAGGGTTCAATGTCCAATCAATAATGAGGTCATTAGAAATAGATTTCAAGCTTGGGATGGACAAATACAGGGTGAATTGCATAAAACTTCCACTGCAAAAGCTGTGGAAATCAAAGGTGCTAGTGACGCGCGGTTTTCACACAATGGATTGGGAGTCAGGGGTTCGTACTGTTACCCAATAAATTGACTGTAGTAATTCTTAGAAAGTCTATTTTTTGTGCAAACATAATTTTTTTCAATGGGACAATGCCTTTTGACATCAACAAACTAACAGTAGGGTAAATTAGAATGTCAGCGGTGTTCATTGCAGGATTCTAGTGCAAGTTATTTACAAAAGTTCCTACATCGACATTTGCGCAACACCTCTGGTAACAATCACGCTTTTCATAATCATATCCATGCAGTTCTTGAGGGAGAGAGATCTGATAGGGATGGGACCTATGTCGATGGGAAATGTGTACGACACTTTCCTGACTCATGCCACTTCCTCATCCAACTGTGCGGGAGCTAACGTGCGGATCAACTGTAATGGTAGCAAGAACATTAATTTCCCCCTCTTCTGTTGCCACTTGTTTCCTTCTGTTACATTGTCTAGGTTTTACACTACCAATTTCACATAACTGGTTGAAGGGGTTGATAAATAATTGCCAAGATGGTTGATGTCTATTGGGATATCTTGCCACATTCACCATACAAGAATGAACTGCATTCTTCCTATATTCTCCATACACCATGAGCTTGTCGGCTATTTCTGCATTGGTGAATCCCATGATCCACTCCCAACCTACTGCTTGGATTGTCACACATTAACTGACTAGCATGTCGCAATGCAATCAAGGAGCACACAAGCACACTGTAAGCAGATATAAAAACATCATACCGAGAAACTACAACTACGCAGTTCAAATGGCACAAACCAGTGTCAGTGCAGAAACTTCTCAAAATACAGTATCTTGTAAATGACTCACACTAGAATCTTGCAACAAACATCACTGACATTCTAATTTACCCTGCTATTGATCAGTTAATGTCAATAGCCATTGCTCCATTTTGCAAAGTGTATGTTTGCATAAAAAATACCTCTTTTTAAGAATTATTACAATCTGTTTATTGGGTAACAATATGGACCCTGACAACCAAACCATTCTATGAAAACTCCATATCAATAGCACTTTCCATTTTCGCAATATTTGTGGTGCGAGTTTTAGGTGATTCACCTATATTACAAAGGAAATGGATTGTATCTTTTTCAAAGGCACCATCCCAGCATTTGACTTAAATGATTTAGAGAAACTACAAAAAACCTAAATCAAGATAATCTTTGCTGTCCATTATGGACTGTGGATATAAGAAGTTCATAAAATAAATGTCTACAATACATACAGCTGTTGGTAAATTATTGTATCAAGAAATAAAACTAGATAGTCATGTGGGTTGTTAAAAACTGTTCAAAAGCCAAGATCACACAAAATATTTCTTAATTCAAGACAACTGGTTTCAATAGTCTTAGTTGTCATCTTCGGGTCTTAAACATTTTTTGGTAGTAAAACATGATCATTTTACACTGACCTCATTCACAAGATGTCAAGTGGATAAAACTCAGCACATTATAAACGTTTGTCATTGCCAAAATATTTAAAAACACACAGCATATTGTCCATATACATACTGCACAAAAAAAACCTTGCACCTTGTACACCTTTGAAAGTGGAGTTCAACTGTTTAGTATGCATTCAGCATATGTAAACAGGTGTGCTATTATGTACCACATTTGTAGAATGTAACAGTCATCTGTGAGCAGTATGTATATGGACATGGACTTTTGAACAAGCTGCTGTGTGTTTTTATATATTTTAGTAATGACAAACATTTATAATTTGCTGAGTTTTATCCATGTCTTGTGCACGAGGTCAGCTTAAAATGAACATGTTTTACTAAAAAAAATTTTTAGGGCTTGAAGATAACAGCTAACACTGTTGAAACCAGTTCTCTTGAATAAAAAAATATTTTGTGCGATCTTGACTTTTGAATGGTATTTAACAATTAAAACAGTTTGCCCTTCAATACTCTCATAATGAGAAAATTCAGTCAGTTGGATATTTAAAAGCCACCTCTCCAGTGTCTTAATTAAAGTAACACCTTCTTCAGTCACTTTAATTACATCAAGTAATATGTACTTAGTGTTGCATCATGTGCAATAAATAACCTTTATGTGAAACTAATCATCACAGGAATAATTTTCATGAATTTTTAGGAAATTAAGTTTCAAAAACACAGTACTGACAAATTTCCCTAGGTACTGACACTGCATGCTACGAGAGACTGTCACAATTCATGTGTTTTTCGATTTACAACAAGACAACAGTGATGCTTTTGGATCAATAGTAATTACGCTCTATGTGAAAGATCTGTTGCGCTGAAAATGGACAAAGCCCAAATTGTGTTCACATAAAAATAAATAAATATTTAGCTGCAGCTGTTGATTTTTGCAATATGGAATTCCAAAAGTTTATTTTCTCATATGTACACATCAATGCTGCTGTGCACAATGTCAGTGGTAGTCACTGAATACAGAACACAACTAGAAATGAGGCTGAGATTTTCACTCTGCAGCAGAGTGTGCACTGATATGAAACTTCCTGATAGATTAAAACTGTGTGCTGGACCGAGACTTGAACTCGGGACCTTTGCCTTTCACGGGCAAGTGCTCTATCATCTGAGCTACCCATGCACGACTCACAACCCGTTCTGGTAATAAATAGAGAGACAAGCTGAATATTCAAACAAACAGGAACATTCACTGCACCTTATATATTTGGCATTGTACCTTAAATTCTCCTGGTCGGGCATTCATAGTACGTGTTTTGAGCACATCAATAGGTTGAGTTAGTGTAGTAGCCACCGCTCCCTGTAAAAATGTAAACAAGAAATATTGACCGAATGATAACACAAGTACAATGTTGCTTGTTTAATACATTTTACAAATTTATGCATTTCTAGAAAATATATATCATGCAGCAACAAAATGTTATACCACATTTAAAGGAAACCACAAAAACAAACTGCACAACACACTCAAGCCAAAAGTGTAAAAAATTGTTTGTGGATTACAGGGGGAAAGGAGCAAGATTCGAGTTTAATGCCTCATTGACGTGAAGGTGTGGGAGCACTTACTCAGATGGAGGAGGAAAGCCAGTGCTGACCTATTTGAGGACCTCAGCAGCATTTGCCGACAACAATTTATGGAAAAACAGAAAATCTCGATCCACTGGCTGGAAGGAGATTTGAAACCAACTCCTCATAAACACACACAAAGTGTCTTGAATATTGTGATACTGTGCTTGGTAAAGAAAACTACAGTCAACCAGTTGCAGCTGAGAATTTGTTGATGATGATAATTATTAATTATTTCAGAAGTCCCTTCCCTGAAACCTCTGTATTTCACACATGAAATAACTCTGCTTCAAGGAAATGAACTGACATTCGGTTGAAACAACTGAAGTCATGACTTCCAGAACAGCACAAGTCCAGCAACCTTACTTCTGAAAAAAATCAATTATTTTTGTATATCTCTGAAAAGCCTAGATTGCTAATCACCACATAGAGAAGACACTGAGTCACAGATGGGCACAACAAAAAGACTGTTACACATCTAAGCTTCCAGTCTTCTTCTAAGGAGGAGAACACATGCACATTAGCAAAAGCACAACTCTCACACACACATGACCACTGCCTCAGCAGCCAAAGACAGTGGTCATGTGTGTGTGAGTTGTGGAGTTGTGCCTGCATCAATGTGTGTGTGTGTGTGTGTGTGTGTGTGTGTGTGTGTGTGTGTGTGTGTGTGTGTGTGTGTGTGTGTGTTTCATATCACTGAAATAGAATGAATGGTTTAAGTGTGAAAAAATATTAAAGGAAGTCATTGTGTTCCAGATTGTACAACTTCAAAATAAGAGAGCCAAAAGAAAGCTAGAAGCTAGAAACATAGTTTATTTTTCTTAATGTTTTGACAACAGTGTGGACAATACATTCACACTTTTAATCTGGGTGCCAGACTTCACTTTATGAGTTAGCATGTTTCTCCTTTTACATTCTGTGTTTCTCCATCAGTTCTCCTAAATATCAGTGATATTAAGGATCATTGGCTGTTATGTACTTCCCAGTGTCCTTTACCTTGGGAGCTTTTATTAGTATTTCTTCTTCATAAAGACATTTAAGCAACTGATAATTAAGAATCCCTACCTGAAATGAAATGTACAGGTGATCAGACTACATGTAGTATTGCTCACAGTCACTCTTTTCTTACAGTACTTAATGAGAGTGGAGAATAAGATTTTGTAATCTATGGTCATGCATTGTTCAATATCAACAATACTTATATTACTAGCAGTTTCCGGATTATCTTAACCCACTGATATGGTATGTAAACAGTATCTTGCTGTCTTTTCTTCAACTGTACATGGACAAAATCACAATTACATGGCAAGTATGGATGGCTCTAGTTCAAGGACCTGTGCTGTTATCTACATCACTGCCTTTACAACATATCTCTAAGTCAAGAATTTTGTGCTGTTCTGAAGGTCAATGATACACCTAGCTTAGGATGACTACACTGACACCAATAACTTGTATAGTGCTACAAGTGGCCTTGTGCCATTTTGGAATTAATGGCTTATATTGTTTAGATGTGGTATCTGGAGTAGCATCCCACCTATACAAGAATCTGCTTTTGCAGATATTGCAAACTAATTATGGTCCAAATGGTAGGAATACATATCATGGAACAAAAACCTTCTCAGGAAAAATAATCTTAAGTGTACTCAACAAAAAGTAGCAGTTCAAACAGCAGCAGCAGAAGACAACAACAGGACACTGTATTTTAAAAATTCTCTAAAAATGAAGAGAGATGTGAAAGCTCTTAAAAAAGCAATCACCACTTTATACACAAAATGCTTGCACGGTGTTGCAAATCAGTAAGGTCGTTGATAAATATGGCACACACAATAGAAACACTTAACTATTGTCAAAATACAAAAGCTAAAACATGATCTTCACAAACTTAATTTCATAAAGGGAAGTTATTCCTGCAGGAATTTTTACAATATAGATAGTCCAGACCAAAAGACAAATAGAAAGAAGGAAGTGCCATGAGGAGAGTAAACGATGATCTGGAAAAACCACTGCATTCATACTGAAATTTAATTCATTGGCACTGTCAAAAGATAAGGGCTACATTCATTTGTGTTGAAGTGAGAGGCAGCATCTTCAACTTAATAAATATTTTAAACATCAGAATGTCCTGATAGAACAAACATATTGTACTCTATCAACTGTCGTAAGAAACCTTCAACAAAGAGGTTCCAAAAATCTAATCCCACAGCTCCCAGACATTTCCTCGTTCACAAATTTTTGTGCACACAATGTAGTATTTTATTTTCTTACCAACATTACAATAAGTTCAGCTGTTAAGGTCTTCCTCCTATTGAAATAACTGGTCTTCTGAATATCTGGCAAAACACGTACATCTAACATTGCTTTGGGACAATTCTCCATCAATGATCTTTTATTATGCATTTGTTCTCTGTCAGAAAGTGTGGAGAGATAGGAAGACAAGCAGTTATGTAAGGGGAAAAAAGGGTATAAGAAGATTCTAAACTGACCTCTTGGCTAGTTAAATTGGATGCTGTGCAGGCAGCTGGTCTCTGTTCAATATACAAACAGTATCTGGAAACAGATGGATCACTTTAGAAACATGATCCACCAGTCTGTCAAGTCCACAGTAGTCTTGTGACCAATCAGAAAGCAACATGTTCTCTGGTGAAGTGGAGCTGCTATGTATGTGACACTGCAGATACTTGATGCAGAGAACCTGACTGCCATTTGGATGCTGAGAAGAAATACCAAAATATTATTAATGAGAGGTAGATAATTTTCCAAATTTTACCATCCCTTCACTGACTGTGGAAAACAAATCAAGTTATAAAGTAACAGGCAGAAGCAGCTACTGGAAGATACTTCTGTAAAGTACACTAACAACCAGTTTCCACTAGCACTAGTCCATTCACACTGCAAACTAAAGGCAATTACTTGAAGATTGTATAACATTAAGTTGCATTTGCTACAAAAATATGGCACAAACAGAAACATCAAAGTAATGTAAAGCACTGTAATTAATATTTTGTGTTGTTGAAACTGATGAAAATAATTCATAATTCCTCTTTATAAAATATTATGTAGTATTAATCCTGTTATATAATGGATTAACAAACAAAACCACCACATATTTCTTCTTGCAGCTTTATTATTACTTCTACTCTCAAAGACATAAAATGAACAGTGTGTTTAGCTACGATCCTGAACATCGTCCCAATCCTTGTCAATCTCAAATGGGACGTCCTATTGCACAGTACAGGTGTCTTCAGAACTAAGATTCGCACTACTCCATCTCTCTCCAATCGTCTTTCACTAATGTGTACACTCTTCACATGTGCCTCAGCTGTGTATCTTCCTGTAAGAGAACAATATTTCCCACTCAGAATATGAAAGGTTTCTTGTGAGGATTCTGGGCTTCACGATGGTGTCTTGAGTTCCTGAAGACATTCTTTCTTCCATCTCCTTATGACGTAATTTTGCAGCATTTTTCTTTCCCTCACCTCTTAACAAAGATCCTCCAATATAATGGGTACAGGACAAGCGGGAAATGTGGACAGGCATTCGTCAGTTAAGAAATGGCTTGGTGTTAGTAATACTGAATCAACCTGTGTGATTGGTAGCAAGTTGATGGTGGCTTCTATCTCCACAAACAAAGTTCTAACTATGAGAAAAATGTTCACATTTGTAAATATTGATGAGTTTTGGCTGCATTATGCATTGGTGACAATGAAAATTTGTTCACAGGCTGGGACTCAAACCTGGATCTTCCGCTTGACACAAGTTGTTGCCTTGACCGCCTCAGCCACTCGAGCACACTCCCCGGACCAACCCATACTTCCACACGTCACAGTTTTCATCTACAGCCTATACTTGCATATACCATAATCGCCTGAATTACAAGGTTTTGTCTCCATAACAAGAAACCATGTTTCATTTAACTTCCTCATATCAATCAGCACTACATAGAATGCCTTCAACAGCTCCTTAGTTGTCATCCAAGTATCCTCAGAGGAAGACGTGTCTGCCAGTACCAGAAATTGAATGTTTTTAGTCTATAGAAGACTGAAACTGCTCCAAAAACCTAGATCACTTCTCTCTTTCTGCAGAAAATAGCTCTAATCTGATGGCTGAAAGTTTGATGGTAAATGTCACAGGTCATTGAGCTGCCATAGCGACTGAGAAGCTAATGCAAATATCAGGTGTGCAACCAATGAAGGCAAACTATCTACAGTCTATCTAGTTGTCTTCAGAAGTGCCTTCCTGAGGTGTCGATACATTCTTCACACTTCATGACATTGGCACCATAGTCCGTGTCAGAAAGCAGACTCTGGATTGCACTGTCAAACATACTCGAACAATCTATGGTCTCTCCCAGATTCATCCAAAAGCACTCATGGTCTGTATCTTTGCTTGTCTCTCTTTCATCAGTTGCTGTAATGAAGCATGTTACTAGTGTTCTTTCAGTCTTTCATTTCCTTTTCAAATTTCACAGGCATATATCTGTACCTGTTTCTGTCACAGTGTCTTTAAGCGCCACTGCATGCAGAGTATCAAAGAATATAGTACTAAGAGCTGTCATAGATGGAATTGTCTCAGATTATCATTATGTGGGAACAGCCAAATAATGTAGTAATATGAACAAATAATAGATGGCATTGCTTGCAGTTCAATATTTTATAACCTTAAACTGTCACTACTTTTACTATTAATATTCCAAAATAGCAACAGTAGAGTGCATTCAGTCCATGAATGAACTGCACAACACTTGCAGAACTTATTCAATATACATTTGCCAGAACATTAAAAAGTACTATTCTAATGATGTGCCAATGTTACGTAACTGCACACTGCACTTATATATTATGTTTCTGCTCTTATCTCAATTCAAGGACATGGAAAGTGCAGAAAACACTTTTTGTCTTGCTCCTGCACTTCCCCTCCAACACATCACTAGTTCCAGGGTTTTGACACCTTGTTATATGTCATGAATTGACAAATAAGACGCTGTGTGTCTTTTCTTACGGCATTATTATCACTTCTACCATCAAAGATATTATATTCTGGAGATAAATGAAGAACAGAGTATTTATTTACAATCCTCACCATCCAACCCTCCCCCAACATATAAGCTACAAGCTGGAGTGATCCACTATTCTATTTGTCACATCATTTCCATTTCATTTCATGTATTAGCCTAAGATTTTTTTGTAGTAATTTGTGTGTGTGTGTGTGTGTGTGTGTGTGTGTGTGTGTGTGTGTGTGTGTGTGTCAGTCAGTGACACAACAAAACTCATCACACCCAAGCTGTGATCTTTGTTTCTGTAGTAATGAAGCATAGCTGCACTTATCAGGGTACATGAGCAAACAGAACAACTGATTTTGAAGTTCTGGAAATCATCAGTTACATCCAGAGCCTCTGCATGACATTAAAACAGGAATATGCAGTATACTTTATGCAACACAAATTATTTGACCAATCTTTTTCCACCAAATTTATGACAGATTTATGAATAATATGCACAATATTTTTCTAGAGGCATAACAACTAATGAAAAGACCTACAGTCATTTCATATATGACAAGGCAAGAGTACACACCTCCAATTTGTCTATGATAATATTACTAGGCCTTTCAGTTGATAGGACATTTCCTAATATACATATGTATGAATAAAGTAATCTAGAAGTAATTCCCATAATTAGCAGTGTGAATAGATTAGCACTAGTCATAATTTGGTTTTGGTATACTTTACAGAACCTGTCTGCAGAGGCTGCTTCTGTCTATTAATGAATAACTTAATTCGATCTCCATCCCTAAAGGTTCTTCCTCATTATGGGTTTTTTGGGAAATGATATGTTAATGAATGAATGAATCTGAATGGTTGAATGAACCACAAAGACACCTGTGTCATCTGTTAATGAAAAAGTATGTGTTGTAATTGTCTCATCCTCCTACACCAACAAGGAATATGATTTCTTACAGGTCTCTAAGGATATCAACCATGAGTCAAATCATACACTACGGGCAGCACTTCCATCACTCTGCTCTCACTGTGAGTGGTGCCACAACATAGAAACACACCCACAGTATACTTCATTCCAAGTGGCATACAATGGTTGTCTCTGGATGGGCTTAAAAGGAGCAGTTCAGTCCCAAATATCTGCATTCAGCAACTGCTTTCAGGGAGGGATACAACATAATCTCAGTTCATTGCTGAGTACAATGTGTCGTCATTAATTAGCAGTCCATGCTCCCCAGTCATGACACCATTCCAAATGCAGCCGTTAGTGTTGTGGTTTTAATGGCAGCCGAGACATGGGACAGTAATTCTCTAGTCTGGCTGTTGCTTGTCTCTGACCAATTGCGTAGGATGACACTGTTTGTAGCATGAAGTCCATTACTTGTTCTTGGATGGCAGGTGCAGATGAAAAGAGGTCATGATGTGCTTGATGCACAATACAGCTATCTTCCCTTGTGGTTGTCAGGCATAATCGACGGGAACCTTGACAATGAATATGCCTGCCGTCACATTCCCATGCAGTCCAACATTGGGCAACTGTTGCATCTGAATTCCCCAAAAAGCTGATACTGCATGATTCAATATGCAGGCCAAATGGAGACTGACAATTATGACCTTGCAAACTATGCTAGATTCTGATAATGCCATCTCACATGAGTACATGGAATTTCCAAGTTCTTCACAGTGGTCACTCAACATCTGATGCAGTTCATGCACCTTATATACCCTACCAAGCCTGGTAACTACATTAAACACACATCACTAATGCACTCTGGTCACCACTGTATTTGTCACAGAGGATCACAACTCTGAGTAATGTACCTGATGAACTCTGTGTACGTGTACACAGTTACGTCGTCATGTGCCCAGGTATATGTATGTGCACTCCATAACTCTGAAAAAGTGTTTACCCAAGGCCTACAAAAGTTCTGTCTTGTTTATGTGCCTTTCGACTATAAACTGTCTGGTCAATGGTTACTTTTATTCCCAAAATTATTTAAATAACTTCCTAATACTATATAAATATACCAAAGAGAGAGAAAATTAGTAGCCCTTAAGAGCAAACTAAAGATTAAGGTAAAAATGATAATATCAATAGCGTACATTTTTGCTCCGATTTGTTTTTAGTTGTCACGACAACTATTTGAAAAGATGACCCATTTTATGCTTTAAAAGCATCCCTGTCTAGGGTTCAGACTGGAATTCTTTGTACTGGTGCAATAGGTGTTGGGCAGGAAAATGCAAAGCTCCATTTATTCCAAATGAAATTCAAAGAGGTTATCTCAAGCATTCCTGCTATAATTTATCAGAATATTCACACTCTGGGGTGTAAATTCTACTTAACATTTATGTTCATACTAAATATGTTTTGAATTTACCAGTATGTAGACAGCTAATAGAATTCTACCTAAAGTAACATAAACATTTAGTCTCAAGTATCTGACTAAAACAGCAGTCAACTAGTGTAAGAGGAAGAATGGCTTTTTACGTATTATTATTTTGGAAGTAATTTACATATGTGAGTGGATCAGAAAAGTTTTCTAGTCAAGCTGACATAAGTCATGAGGCATGATTTGACAAGCATGCTTATTAGCAAGAGGCCTCTCACAAGGAATCATCTCCAACATTCATGTGTTGTGACTTCTGAAATCTGCAGAAAACTCAAACCATCATAAGCAGATACAGATCTCTGCAACAGACCTTTCTAATGCAATTTCAGCGTGGTGATGAAAGAGTTACCTCATTCCACATGAAACTCAAAGTTCTCTCAACTGTTATTATTTTTATTTATTAATGATTATGTATAAGAATAAAAGCCATTTCTAATACTTCAAAATATGTCCAGCAAGTTACTTAAAAAGCAAAAGAATGGAACACTTCCTAAAGCAGCACACCAATCATAATAGTATTGCCTAAACATGCAGGCTATTATCTATAACTATCAATGTACAACTATACAGCAGTAATACATAAATTTACAAGTATTTACTTTTCATAAGATGCTGGAAACCAATACCACACACTGTCAAATAAAACAACATTTTACAATGTTGTTATAAGTTTTTAATCTTGCTATTACACTTAACAGATTTATCATTTTTTGGTATGGTTTCATACGGACACCACAACAAAATGTTTATATAAAACATTACATTAACAAAAATAAACAATAGAAAGTCCAGGATAGAATAACTACAATATGGAAAGGATGGACTGCTAAGTCGCAGACAGGCACAGTGAAAAGAATACTAGAAATATATAAGCTTTTAAACAAAGCCCCTTATCAGAAGCAGAACTCTCACACATTAACACTGCAACTACTCCACATTCAGGCTCTGGTGACTGTAGGCAGTAGCATGTCCAGGTGATTTGTTGTTCTGTGAATGTGTGATACTTCTAAATTGCAATTTTTTCAAAGAAAATGCCTTTTTTGCATGCTGCACATCGACATTTTTATTTTTATTTATGCATCCAGATGCATTTCGCCCTTTTTAGAAGGCATCTTCAGTGGGTGAAAAGGCAAAACGCATCTGGGTGCATAAATAAAAATAAAAATTTCGATGTGCAGCATGCAAAAAAGGCATTTTCTTTGAAATATCTGCAATTTATATACAACAGCTGCAAAACTGGCCACTACAAGAAATGTGTGAGACTTCTACTTCTGACAGAGGATTTTGTCTGAAGGATATAGTTCTGGTATTCTTTTCATTGTGCCTGTCTTTGGCTCAACGTCTCATCTGTGTGGTGAGTAGCAATCTATGCTTTCCATGTTGTACAGAAACAAAAAGATGGTTTAACTAATATACAGAGACAAAAATGTCATCTCAGGTATTACGCACTCACCGCCACAATGCTTGCTAGGAAGTGGGTGCTAATGTTGTCTTTGAGATCTAAATAATACATTAGCATTCCTTTGCACTGGTCATAGAAAGTTAGTTGACCCACAGTCATCAATATCGATCGACCAGTAGCCATAGTCGCTCCTGAGAAAAGTCCACGCATGCCTTCTTCTTTGTATATGCGTGCCAGCCCGTCAAATACATGTCGATAACTATATTTGCAAACAGAGCACAATGAAATTGCATTCTGCAAATAAGGTACAATATTAAGAATTTTAGATTAGAATACAACCACATAAAAAGATGATGAATGAATGCATAATTCATCAGCAGGAAAAGAAACAACTTCACATACAAAACCGCACATTCTTCAGAATTTAGTAACCACTAAATAAAAGCAAGTAACAATCATCAATAGGCCTACTGTCACAACTGCAGTTTTATGATACAATCATTACTAATTTATTATAACATAAACAAAATTAGTGTTCATAAATTCAATGATTGTTCACAATTTAATATGACTACCACAAAAAGAGAACATTGTGCACCCACACAAATATTTTCCTCCTGCATTAATCTTGCTGACAAATAATATAAATCCTTCTGAAACACTTAACAGAGAACTATTGTGAACATGATCCACAAGACACGAAAATAACTAAGTAGCTAACAACAGATCTGAATTATTCAGCAAATGACTTATCATAGTTGATTGTGTGAGATTGATTGCACTCTAAGTTGTGTGGTACCCACATTAAAAAAAGAAAGAAGATAAACTTATGTTGATGCTTATGAAAAGTGAAGAACTAAGAGAACTCTTGTGGTCTTACTGCAATCAAAAAATATGAATCTTCTAATTTTCAGATGCTAAGTCAGAAAATAGTGTTTCTTGTTTATATGTTTAGGTATTGTGCCTCCTTCATCACGCAGAAATTCACACACTGTTCGCTTTATGTAAAACTATAACATAGTCCAAAGTTATTGCAATAATATTGCTACCTGCTTCCCAGAGAGTTTGGATACAGTTATAAATGTTCTATTTTAGTGGATTACATTACTGTTGTGCCCAGCCTTTCTTTTTTGTGATAACACTACTGAATTTTCTTCAAATGCATTATTGACACTTTTCCCTTAGTTAAAATTTCCAGGTTGACATACTGTGGTCAGTATATGAAACTATTTTCTGATGTTTCATCTCTGACTGCAGGAGACATCTTCAGAGGTAAAATGGCCACTGCCTGCAGTAATGCAACTGCTTTACCACAACTTCCAAATGTTATCACAATGTACCAATAGCAGCTACAATGCTACATAGTGCTGCAGTTGCATGCCCGGTATGGGACTGGCACACACGAGTGCACCATCTACCATCTGATGGCAGGATCTCATCAGGCACACCACTGGCATTGCCTCCACCATTGCCACAGTGACCAGCCAATGTATCGTCTATTGGTTCTCCTATCGTCCAATCGCCACTCCCCAGATTTGATACGGCCCACATAACTGTATTCAGCGAATGTGTGTTACTCTCTTGTTACAGTGCTTCTCTCACTGTACAGCTCTATGGACTTGTGATTTACACACTTACTGTAACATCACGTTCAGTCTCAATAAAAACCGCCTGTTGCGTGTTTCTGTTTCCTTACGTGAGTTATTACAGAGGTGGTGACATGTTTGGTTGCTCACAACACGTGGACTGTGTTTTGATATGTACGAACTGTGCTTCAACACTCAAATAATACCATCAAGACACTCATCACTTTTGTGTGGGTAGAGTTTTACCACTATCACAAGTAGCCTAATCAGTCATACCTTGCCTGGGTAGCATAACTGCCGTGGCTAAGTTGCAAGTTCAGTTTGTGTAGGCCTTGCATAAGGAGTACTACATCAGTTCAATAGTTAGGGATGCCATTATTCTGTCAGCCCATGACAGAAAAGTTCATCAGTAAGCCTTCCAGTTTGTTGATCCATCTTTGGAGGAGATCTTACAGATTGCACATTCCTTTGAAATTGCCTAGGCGGCAGGCAGGCAATTGGAAAGTTGGACCAACAATGCAGTAGTGCAAATGGAGTATGGACATCGACAAACTTCCTCATTCAGTTACATTCAAGCCTAACAACCAGGAAACAGTGTTTATTTGCAGCAAACTGTGAACTTTTTCCTCTGGACCTCACTCACAGCAGGTGCTAGAACAAGCTAACAACCTCTTTCTTCTTGCCAACTATGTTTTTCACAGAATATCAGGATAAATTGCCCTCACAGATGGGCAGCCTGCAATAACGGTCATCGAGAAAGTCACATTACAAATGGTTGTTGTACTAGCACACAATTTACAAACCAGTGAAATTAAATAGCGATGCATATTAATGTCATCTAGAGAGCTCCAAATTAGCAGGGACAAACAATTCATTTATTTCTTTACATATTGGGAATCAACTCATAAAATTTCAATTGGACATGGGGCAGCCGACACTCTGAGCAGTTACAAACATATGAACAGTTAAGTGCCCAGCATTGTCCGAGAAAAAGACACTTAATTACAACAAAATATCTCAATCAAAGCTAACAGTCACTTCCTTCTTGCCCAGAATGTTTTTCTCAGCATATCAGGATAAACCATTCTCACAGATAGGATGTCTGCAATAAATTTCAATGAGAAGGTTATGTTAAAAGTTGTTGTACTAGCACACAACATACACACAGTAAAATGTTATTAACAATGAATATTAACGCCATCCAGACAGTTGCTAATTCCAAATTAGCAGGGTCAAACAATTTGTTTATTACTACATGTATTGGGAATCAGTCGATAAAATTTCAAGAGGACACAGGGCCGTCGCCCCTCTGATCAATGTTCCAACTTACCAACAATTAAGTGACTCAAGATTGACCAGCACTAAACGACGCATCACAAGTGAATTTACAACATAAAGCCTCATATAAAAATGTCAATCATCATGTAACTCTTCTAGTGGCAAATAGCACAGTAGCACAAAATCTTTTCAGTCTGGACGTCTTCTCTTCATTTGATTCTGTCATTAGTGATTCATTAAATTGTGTTTTAGAATAGGCTCCTTTCCAAAATTAGAACAGATTTGTAGTGAATTCCTGAGAGTAACTTTGAAATAGATATTACCATAAAGCCATTGGAATGTCCTCAATGTTTTCTTGCTAGACCCATACCGATCACTCTGTGAGAGCAAGTAAAACTGGAACTAACATATTAATGACTTCAGAAGTAATCGAGTCAGAGGGCAATACCTTTCATGACAATCACGAATAACATTAACAAAAATTGCACCTCTGTGGGAGTATTTTTAGGCTACTGTAAATGCTCAAACCATCATAGATACACATCCTATTCCATGGCTTGAGGAATTACTGGCTATACTCCCAGTCGGCCAGTACTTCCAGCACATACCTCCAGCAGAAGCTGGACTAAACATCCCAGCAACTTGTGGATATTTAACACACCTTTCAGACTATTCAGATATAAGCAATTGGCTTTTGGTATAGCCCGCACACTTGGGGCAACTAATGCAGCCAGTTCCTTGTTGCTTAACTTAGACGACAGCCTTGTCCAGCAGTGCTATGAGACGGTGACACTTACAAACTCTACAAATTCTTTACCAAGTCCTGCAAGAGGCTGGTCTCAAATGTAACTTACAAAAGCCAATTATTTTCACCCATCTATTGAATGTCTCAGCCATACAATCTCAAAACAAAACTGCTAACCAACAAACATATTGCTGCGATCAAAACACTTCTGTGACCAACCAACATAAAAGAATTACAGACCTTTAGGGAAAAGTAACTTACGACACTAAACTCATTGCACAAGTGGACAAATTTCATATCCTCTAAGTGCACTAAGTCACAAAGGGACCCCCTTCCTTTGGTCAGATAAGTGAAAAAAGGCATTATACATGCTTAAAACAAAAACAAAACAAAAACTTCTGCCCCATACTTGGTTACTTTCCAACTAAGCAAGCAACTTCTACTTACCTCCGATGCCTTCCAATATGTCACACTGTGACACTGACAGGTGAGAATGCCCAATAGCTTTCATATCTAAAACACTGAATCCATCCTAGCCAAATTATTCATAGATCAAGAAAGAGGCCCCAGCTGTAATTCCATGTAATCCTGTATGGAGTTAGGTTCCGTCTCGTAGCAGACCATAAACCACTTATTTCATTGTTTGGACCACCTCCTCAGCTACTGGATAAGACAGCACAGGTTGAGTCAATATAACTATGAAATTCATTTTCACTCTGTCACAACATGCAAACACTGATGCATTACCACGTTTACCTATGGGCTCACATCTATCACTTGACACTGAAGAAATATTATGTACTCTTTTGGATGATGAAGTCCAATTGATGATAGACTCCTTCCCTGTAACCAGCACCCACGTCTGCAATGCTGTAGGCACTGAAGCAATTAGGCCGTATATCCCCAGCTACATATTACATTGGTGGCCAGAATGTCCCTGTGTATAAATATTTTTCCTTAGGGCACTGCCTGATTTTCAAAGATGGCATTATTTTGCTCACAACTGAGCTCAGTGCACCAAGATTGGTTATACGAATGTTGCTCTGTGCAGATATCCTCAAGTTGCTTCATTAAGGCCCAGCACCATTACACTGGTGGCCATAATTAGTTCCTGAGCCCTCCAACCTGCCATTTGATGCCTATAATACTCCAATTCAATCCTCACCAGTTCTGGAAGCAGTACACCTATAGTGATTAGCCAACATACTATCTGCCAGCATTTAAGCCAGCTCTCTCCTATCATTCAGCTGCCCCTCACTAGCTTTGATACTGCCTACATAACTGTGCTTTGCGAATGTGAGTTACTCTGCTTGTGACTGTACTTTTCTCTTGGGGTAGCTCTTTGGGTTTTTGATTTGCAAATTTACTGTAGTATCATGTTCCGTATCAATAAAAACTGTCAATTGTGTGTTTGTGTTGCCTTATATGTGTTACTACACTGCCGCTGCTATTTTATTTCCAAAAATGTCTTCCATACTCTCAGACAAAATACACTCCTGGAAATGGAAAAAAGAACACTTTGACACCGGTGTGTCAGACCCACCATACTTGCTCCGGACACTGCGAGAGGGCTGTACAAGCAATGATCACACGCACGGCACAGCGGACACACCAGGAACCGCGGTGTTGGCCGTCGAATGGCGCTAGCTGCGCAGCATTTGTGCATCGCCGCCGTCAGTGTCAGCCAGTTTGTCGTGGCAAACGGAGCTCCATCGCAGTCTTTAACACTGGTAGCATGCCGCTACAGCGTGGACGTGAACTGTATGTGCAGTTGACGGACTTTGAGCGAGGGCGTATAGTGGGCATGCGGGAGGCTGGGTGGACGTACCGCCGAATTGCTCAACACGTGGGGCGTGAGGTCTCCACAGTACATCGATGTTGTCGCCAGTGGTCGGCGGAAGGTGCACGTGCCCGTCGACCTGGGACCGGACCGCAGCGACGCACGGATGTACGCCAAGACCGTAGGATCCTACGCAGTGCCGTAGGGGACCGCACCGCCACTTCCCAGCAAATTAGGGACACTGTTGCTCCTGGGGTATCGGCGAGGACCATTCGCAACCGTCTCCATGAAGCTGGGCTACGGTCTCGCACACCGTTAGGCCGTCTTCCGTTCACGCCCCAACATCGTGCAGCCCGCCTCCAGTGGTGTCGCGACAGGCGTGAATGGAGGGACGAATGGAGACGTGTCGTCTTCAGCGATGAGAGTCGCTTCTGCCTTGGTGCCAATGATGGTCGTATGCGTTTTTGGCGCCGTGCAGGTGAGCGCCACAATCAGGACTGCATACGATCGAGGCACACAGGGCCAACACCCGGCATCATGGTGTGGGGAGCGATCTCCTACACTGGCCGTACACCACTGGTGATCGTCGAGGGGACACTGAATAGTGCACGGTACATCCAAACTGTCATCGAACCCATCGTTGTACCATTCCTAGACCGGCAAGGGAACTTGCTGTTCCAACAGGACAATGCACGTCCGCATGTATCCCGTGCCACCCAACGTGCTCTAGAAGGTGTAAGTCAACTACCCTGGCCAGCAAGATCTCCGGATCTGTCCCCCATTGAGCATGTTTGGGACTGGATGAAGCGTCGTCTCACGCGGTCTGCACGTCCAGCACGAACGCTGGTCCAACTGAGGCGCCAGGTAGAAATGGCATGGCAAGCCGTTCCACAGGACTACATCCAGCATCTCTACGATCGTCTCCAAGGGAGAATAGCAGCCTGCATTGCTGCGAAAGGTGGATATACACTGTACTAGTGCCGACATTGTGCATGCTCTGTTGCCTGTGTCTATGTGCCTGTGGTTCTGTCAGTGTGATCATGTGATGTATCTGACCCCAGGAATGTGTCAATAAAGTTTCCCCTTCCTGGGACAATGAATTCACGGTGTTCTTATTTCAATTTCCAGGAGTGTACCAGTGAATAATTTTATGTACTGACCACAGCCCAGAATTTGTAACTGAAGTAAAGATCATTGCCACACATTACTTGGTATCACTAACTTCATCCTACCATTTCTCTCCTTAAATATAATATTTGTTAATATTTGTTATCAATTTCTCAACTTTCCTATTTTAAAGTAATTTTAATGAGAGTAGTATTTTTCTCAGCACTGCTCCCTCAGTGATAAAACTTGAGGACTATCTCACTTCTTCAGTTTTCTGCAAAGCTTGGCATTAACCAAAAAACTAAATGACCATATCCATGTACAGTACTCTATAGGCTCCCAAAAAACCTTTTAGTTTTTGCAAAGTTATTGTTGCTTCAATTTATTTTCTTTCTCCAAGAAAATTTTTCCTCTCCAAAAGAAAACTGTGCTTTTAGCATCAGTTTTCTAACCTTTCCCCTCTACTTTTTTTTGCAAACATCAGCTGTTTGGAGAGGAAGTTTTCTATAAATGCTAAGATTCACATTTTATTATGCTATGTGCCATTGTAATTCTGTCAGAGACAGCAAAGGACTTGGAAGAGCAGTTGAACGGAATGGACAGTGTCTTGAAAGGAGGATATAAAATGAACATCAACAAAAGCACAATGAGGATAATGGAATGTAGTCGAATTAAGTCGGGTGATGCTGACGGAATTAGATTAGGAAATGAGACACATAAAGTAATAAAGGAGTTTTGCTATTTGGGGAGCAAAATAACTGATGATGGTCAAAGTAGAGAGGATATAAAATGTAGACTGGCAATGGCAAGGAAAGTGTTTCTGAAGAAGAGAAATTTGTTAACATCGAGTATAGATTTAAGTCGTTTCTGAAAGTATTTGTATGGAGTGTAGCCATATATGGAAGTGAAACATGGACGATAAATAGTTTGGACAAGAAGAGAATAGAAGCTTTCGAAATGTGGTGCTACAGAAGAATGTTGAAGATTAGGTGGGTGGATCACGTAACTAATGAGGAGGTATTGAACAGGATTGGGGAGAAGAGAAGTTTGTGGCACAACTTGACTAGAAGAAGGGATCGGTTGGTAGGACATGTTCTGAGGCATCAAGGGATCACAAATTTAGCATTGGAGGGCAGTGTGGAGGGTAAAAATCGTAGAGGGAGACCAAGAGAGGAATAAACTAAGCAGATTCAGAAGGATGTAGGTTGCAGTAGGTACTGGGAGATGAAGGAGCTTGCATAGGATAGAGTAGCATGGTAAGCTGCATCAAACCAGTCTCAGGACTGAAGACCACAACAACAACAAACAACAACATGTGCCATGGAATTGGTTAGGAGATAAATCAATGTACTAAATAAATCTGGTGCTGAAGATGGACTTGGTAAGCAAAGTGCATATTTAGGCTTACAAATGATGAATTAATTAATTGTGTTTATTGTTTTGACCACAACCAGAACTTAAATCAAATGAAAATGCTAATGAAATCCAATTTGATTAACCCGTATTTGAGACTGGAGCGACGTAATACTACTGCCAATCAGGTTATCTTTGAGTGTCTCATTTTGCACCATTGTCAGGTGAATTAAAAATATAGCAGCACTCAAATGTTACCAAAATGCACCTGACAAGATTCAAATACTTTTCCAGTTTTGTGTTAATGCTTTTTTCCTGTTTACTCCCTTTATATTTATTTACTGTCCAAATTTTTACTTTTTGCACTGCATTACCACCACACTCTCTGTTGTGGATTGGCAAGAGAGCCAACCCACTATGAGAGGAAGCCGAAAGGCATGCGTTTTAGCTCACGCAGGCTGGCGTGAGGTCTGGAACAGGTCAAGGAAACGAGACTAACAAAAAACGTACATAGCTGCTGGAATACTTTACTTTAATCCGTAATTGGTGAACATCGCTCTTGGCGGTACATGTTTTACAGCATCAATAGTAACTGGTAATGGCGCCCTGCTAGGTCGTAGCAAATGACGTAGCTGAAGGCTATGCTAACTATCATCTCGGCAAATGAGAGCGTATTTTGTCAGTGAACCATCGCTAGCAAAGTCGGCTGTACAGCTGGGCGAGTGCTAGGAAGTCTCTCTAGACCTGCCGTGTGGCGGCGCTCGGTCTGCAATCACTGATAGTGGCGACACGCGGGTCCAACGTATACTAACGGACCGCGGCCGATTTAAAGGCTACCACCTAGCAAGTGTGGTGTCTGGCGGTGACACCACACTCTCAAAGATGTTATTTACTGTATGTTTCTTCTTCAATCTAGATGTGTAACTTCTTTTCCAATGTCACTTACAAACATTGTAACCTCTTTGGTGACAATACACAGTAAATGTCTGAAGATAGCCCTGTAAGCCAAAAACCGGTTAACACAATAAAAGTAATACTGTAGAACAAAAGTGAATTAGTGCTTTTCATTTATTACTTTAGTTAGGGATAACAGCTAAAAAAGTCATGAAAACACAGTAACATATTGATGGTGCTATACAAAACATTGTCTCATAGTTACATATTGTCAAGGAAATAATCAAATTTGTGTGCATTATAAAAACATACTAACTTTCTCCTTTGGTTTCGAGGAAGTTTCATATCATTCTGCATACGAACATTTATTACATCTGCTGGTGTTCCAATGAAACCACCAATTGTACCACCAACTGCTGCTATTCCTATTTTAAGGTGGAAAGGAACATTATTTCCTTTAGGGTCCATGCGTTGCTTCACAGCCTGAAATCAGTTAGGTTTCGCATAAGCTGTCAATGCATCTATAGTACTAATAGATAATTACTCCACAGGTGCCTCCAACTAATGGTAAAAGATAAGTTCCAAATTGCAACAAGAAAAGATTAAAAACATAAAAAATGAAAAAGCTATCATCAGGCATGAAACAGATCACAAGCAGTATGGAAAGGGAACAACCACACTCTGGTATTTAGGAAAAAAGTTTTCCTTTTGCCATCAAGTGAATCTCCAATTTCGAAACCAGAGCATTCAGTATTCACTTTTTTTACTGAAAATAATCTTATAACATTTAAGAGTATCCATTATTAAAACTCCAAACAACATAATGATATTTAAATGACATCATACTCATTAGTAACTTATTGTCATGTTCCACTGACCATATTCACAAAAACTATTACAATGTTGAACATGTCAACCGAATATTTTGTTCGAAAACATTTCTAAAAAAAAAAGTGAACAAAAAAGTTTTGCACCACATAAATATCCGCAAACACATACAAGCTTGTAGTCAAGGTGAACATTAAATGAAAGAATAAACCTTACGAAATAAAAATCTAAATACTGTAACTTCTGTTGCTGTGTTGCTCTATCCCATGCACATTTCAACTTCCCTCAAACATGCTCAGTTAGGTTCATGTCATATCTACAAATAATTGAGATCAATCCATTTGGTTGATTACTGCCTCCTGGAGGAAATTGTCCACTAAGTAGGTGTAATATGCTTGTCCATTATTATCTTCAAGGATAAACCTATTGATAGAATACTGGTGGTAGAGTTGGACAATAAGTTGGAGAAACCTGTCGCAATAATGCACAGCCGCCAAATTGCCTCTGATGGTGATGAGAGGTGTCCAACATCCCTAAATTATCTCAGAACAAGATACAACTCCCTGCTCTCCATGGGAATGCACCTCTGAGACACACATTGATTCCTGGCCACCTCCGCACTTTTCTACATCTACATCCATACTCCGCAAGCCACCTGACGGTGTGTGGCGGAGGGTACCTTGAATACCTCTATCGGTTCTCCCTTCTATTCCAGTCTCGTATTGTTCGTGGAAAGAAGGATTGTTGGTATGCTTCTGTGTGGGCTCTAATCTCTTTGATTTTATCCTCATAGTCTCTTTGCGAGATATACATAGGAGGGAGCAATATACTGCTTGACTCTTCGGTGAGGGTATGTTCTCGAAACTTTAACAAAAGCTCGTACTGAGCTACTGAGCGTCTCTCCTGCAGAGTCCTCAACTGGAGTTTATCTATCATCTCCGTAACACTCTCGCGATTACTAAATTATCCTGTAATGAAGTGCGCTGCTCTCCGTTGGATCTTCTCTATCTCTTCTATCAACCCTACCTGGTACGGATCCCACACTGCTGAGCAGTATTCAAGCAGTGGGCGAACAAGAGTACTGTAACCTACTTCCTTTGTTTTCGGATTGCATTTCCTTAGGATTCTTCCAATGAATCTCAGTCTGGCATCTGCTTTACCGACGATCAACTTTATATGATCATTCCATTTTAAATCACTCCTAATGCGTACTCCCAGATAATTTATGGAATTAACTGCTTCCAGTTGTTGACCTGCTATTTTGTAGGTAAATGATAAGGGATCTATCTTTCTATGTATTCGCAGCACATTACAATTGTCTACAATGAGATTCAATTGCCATTCCCTGCACCATGCGTCAATTCGCTGCAGATCCTCCTGCATTTCAGTACAATTTCCCATTGTTACAACCTCTCGATACACACCACAGCATCATCTGCAAAAAGCGTCAGTGAACTTCCAATGTCATCCACAAGGTCATTTATGTATATTGTGAATAGCAACGGTCCTATGACACTCCCCTGCAGCACACCTGATATGAGTCTTGAAATCACTCTTACTTCGGAAGACTTCTCTCCATTGAGAATGACATGCTGCGGTCTGTTATCTAGGAACTCTTCAATCCAGTCACACAATTGGTCTGATAGTCCATATGCTCTTACTTTGTTCATTAAACGAATGTGGGGAACTGTATTGAACACCTTGCGGAAGTCAAGAAACACGGCATTTACCTGGGAACCCGTGTCTATGGTCCTCTGAGTCTCGTGGACGAATAGCGCGAGCTGGGTTTCACACGACCGTCTTTATCGAAACCCGTGCTGGTTCCTACAGAGTAGATTTCTAGTCTCCAGAAAAGTCATTATACTCAAACATAATACGTGTTCCAAAATTCTACAACTGATCGACGTTAGAGATATATGTCTATAGTTTTGCACATCTGTTCGACGTCCCTTGTTGAAAACGGGGATGACCTGTGCCCTTTTCCAATCCTTTGGAACGCTACGCTCTTCTAGAGACCTACGGTACACCGCTGCAAGAAGGGGGGCAAGTTCCTTCGCGTACTCTGTGTAAAATCGAACTGGTATCCCATCAGGTCCAGCGGCCTTTCCTCTTTTGAGCGATTTTAATTGTTTCTCTATCCCTCTGTCGTCTATTTCGATATCTACCATTTTGTCTTCTGTGTGACAATCTAGAGAGGGAACTACAGTGCAGTCTTCCTCTGTGAAACAGCTTTGGAAAAAGACATTTAGTATTTCGGCCTTTAGTCTGTCATCCTCTGTTTCAGTACCATTTTGGTCACAGAGTGTCTGCACATTTTGTTTTGATCCACCTACCGCTTTGACATAAGACTAAAATTTCTTACGATTTTCTGCCAAGTCAGTACATAAAACTTTAATTTCGAATTCATTGAACGCCTCTCGCATAGCCCTCCTCACACTACATTTCGCTTCGCGTAATTTTTGTTTGTCTGCAAGGCTTTGGCTATGTTTATGTTTGCTGTGACGTTCCCTTTGCTTCCGCAGCAGTTTTCTAACTCGGTTGTTGTACCATGGTGGCTCTTTTCCATCTCTTACGATCTTGCTTGGCACATACTCATCTAACGCATATTGTACGATGGTTTTGAACTTTGTCCACTGATCCTCAACATTATCTGTACTTGAGACAAAACTTTTGTGTCGAGCCATCAGGTACTCTGTAATCTGCTTTTTGTCACTTTTGCTAAACAGAAAAATCTTCCTACCTTTTTTAACATTTCTATTTACGGCTGAAATCATCGATGCAGTAACCGCTTTATGATTGCTGATTCCCTGTTCTGCATTAACTGTTTCAAATAGTTCGGGTCTGTTTGTCACCAGAAGGTCTAATATGTTATCGCCACGAGTCGGTTCTCTGTTTAACTGCTCAAGGTAGTTTTCAGATAAAGCACTTTAAAAAATTTCACTGGATTTTTTGTCCCTGCCACCCGTTATGAACGTTTGAGTCTCCCAGTCTATATCCGGCAGATTAAAATTTCCACCCAGAACCATAACATGGTGGGGAAATCTACTCGAAATATTTTCCAAATTATCCTTCAGGTGCTCAGCCACAAACCACCAGTATAAACTACCAAAGCGCATACCAGTTACGAATTACACTCCGTCACTGCAACAGTTAGTTTCACTAGAGAACAGCACAGTTAATTTTTTTTTAGTATTGTATTACCACTGCTATAAAAATCAAACTGATTGTTCATTTGTGAATAAATGTATTATGAAGCTGAAATTAATATTCCCCTGCTTACAGAGATTAACATAAGATGTCTGAGTGTGAATCCCACACATATTTCTAATTATTTCCTTTTATGTACTGAATCAATTATTTGTTAATGGTTTATTCCATATCATTCTCCTCTAGCACATCAAGAAGCAAAACACAGTGATTGAATCCAAACTTTTTTTTTTTAGGAAATGCGAAACACTTCTTACTTACTTCCTTCGTATGGCAGATATATGGAATTCCTTTTCATCACAGATTTGTGTATACCTAAGGAGTGTATTTCTGACAAGCCTTGAAATATTCGGATTTTCTTTTACTAGTTATAACTTAAAATAATTTGGTTTCATCAAGTTTTGCACCTGTTCCCACAGATCTACAAAGTTTTGTTTCTGTAAAGATGGATGTGTATATATTATCATAAGTTAACAGTAGAAAGACACCTTAATACTGACACAAAGGAGAAAAGAAACTGAGTTAATGACTATAGTTGACTGTGATTACAAATATGTGATGCACAGAAGACTAAAAGTAGTTAAAACATCACAAACTGTAAGTCCTATTCTGTACCTTCTAAATTACAGTGCAACTCACTGGAGGGGAATTCTGCCTTATGCAAGACATCTCTGTTGTTTCATTTTCAAGCAGAGATGTTTCAGCATTTTTTGTGCCATCATCAGTGGGTTTATTTGTCTGTTTTCCTTCTCACATGAAACTAATGGATATTTATACTAGTAGCTTTGAGTTTAATATGCAATTTACAGCTTGTCATAGTTTTCAATGTTGTGGTGTTTTCACTATTTGTGTTGTTTTTCATGATTTGTTCACCAAGCAAGCTTAGTGAATAAATCTTAAAAAGCAATGTGTGATGACAGAAGCACAAGAAATAAGTGTGTTACCTCAACACAAAGAAAGCAAGAACATGACAACATCAAGAACTGTGATAAGCTGTAGATTGCATAGCAGATCCAAAGCAACTGGCATAAATATCAAATAGCTTCATGTAAGAAGGAAGATAAACAAATAAACCCATTGAAGATGGCAAAAAAGTGCTGAAACACGTTGAGTGAAAGCTGCTGTGTCATCCGAACAAGACACAGCCCAGGCAACAACACCACAGGTGCAAAGAAGCTTACTGATGCCCGTGCAGTAGAGACTCGCCACTAGTGCAAGTTGCACAAGCGCCACAGGAGGTGCTGAGGATGAAAGTATTAACTTCGCCTTGGCCAATTGCTGGCCGAGTACAATCCACCAATGACTGGACAACGATGGGCAGAAGCCCACTCAGCAGATAGAAAAGCAGCTCTCACCGCACTTGGTTACAGATCATCGACCAGGTCTGACTTAGACGGAGAATGTCATCTAGTGAACTCTTAGACGTGTACAGATAGTAGTTATTATTGCATTTTCTATGTACTGTTAAGTTTACTTATGATTATCTGCACTTAGCCATTCAGGACCTTTTTTGTGTTATATTACAAACAGTGTTGCAGACTTCATTATTCAACAAGTCAAAAGATAAGTAAACTTTTAACTCATTTGTGTGACTTTGTTACTACTTTGTTGGAGTGTTGTAGAACCTTCATTCTCCAATCCTGTTACCTGACCCTGGGGTACAGGTGTGTAATAGTGGCAGGGAGAAATTGTCTTAGTGGTGTATTTCACCAGAAGCCATTCTACGATCTCACAAACTTGGCCTACCATAAGAACAGTGGCAACTTGGCCTCCATAGCAGTACCAATGAGGCTTTTACAAAACTGGTGATGAGGGTTTAAAAAAGAAACAACAAAGGTGTCTTGTATAAGGCATAATTTCTCTCCAGTTTTCTTAACAAGCACAGAAAGAGGAACTGCAACATTCGCAAGATGATTCCTGGCAACACCTTATCCTCTGGATGGATTTCAAAGTCTGAGTCCTCCTCTGTATTGTTGACAGCACAGATTACATTCTTGTAGAAAGCAAGATTTTTGTCCCCCACTTTTGCTTTTTTTAAGGTTCTTCCAAATTGGATAACATTTGATTCCATTGCTTTGCCATATTTGCATATCCCTTTTCCTTCAGCAGTGTCCATTCTATATGCCACTTTATCTCTTACTATTGCATTTCCATGTTTACTTCTGGTTATCACAACCCGTTTTACAGGGCAAATCTGAAGTGCCACTGACTAGGTGGCTTAACGACATCAGCAACTGCATCCTTCCAACACCGACTGTCGACATCTATTCTTAATTGGAAACTATTCTATGATCACTGAGCACTTAATTTTACTCACTAGGTGAGGTAATTGTTACTTAACCCTGAGAAATTCTTATACTTGACCAAAAATTCTGGCCGCAGAAGCAGCCACCATCATCCCAGTCGCCAACAGTTATCAATCACTGGTGGCTGGATAGAGGACAGCCATAAGAATGGCCAAAAACCAACCCATCGAAGACATGGTCAGCTCTCATTTGGCACTCCCTGCCAGGCGATCTGAGCATCAGCTTTCATGCACCACTGTGGAGGTTGAGGAGAACTACAAAGGATTCCTGCAGCAGATCAAAGAGTGGACAACAGCATTCTTCACTATGAGGGGCGCAGGAGATGGAAACGTGTACTTCCCCCTTCCAAATGCTGAAGATTTCAGAAAAGTCAAAGTGAAGCTACAAAGCTCTCACTTCCTTCCTAGGCTTATAATGCTGTCCCAGTCAATTGCGTCAGGCCAGTGTTCTAGGGTTTCTCAAAACACACAGGCCCTGAACTCTGAAAAAGAAAGCCCTGGAGGACATCGGATCTGGTGTGTGCACAGTGATGTGCATCAAATCCACTCACACACAGAGAGAGTTGCCTTCACTAACTGCTGATCACCAACAGCAACTGTGAGAACAAGAAGCTCTTTTTTATGCAGAGGGTAGCTGACACTCTGGTCACTGTTGAACATTTACGGAACAAGAAAGGCCCTCCCTAGTGCTTCTGTTGCCAAGGGGGTGGGACACATGGCACACCACTGTACCTTCCCCAAGGAAAGTGTGAAGTGCGCAGGCGAACACGTCAGTGTAAGATGCCCACTACACAAGATCAACCCTCCCAAGTGCAAGAACTTTGATGGCTAGCAGGTTGCAGCTACCACAGACATGACTGTTTAAGGCCACGGTAGCCCACTAACATTGAGTCCCACATGTAAAATGATGCCCTCCTCTAAATAGCATTATCTTTCCTCAACAGAAGTAATAGATACCAAAAATATTTTTTTCAAATTTTGAATAGGTTAATAATATCTCAGCTGGTTTTCTACAAGAATTTCATATGATTTTGTACACGATGTATTATATTTCAGACTAAAATCCATAAAAAGAAATTACTTTATTTTCATTGTTACAATTGATATGTACTAGCTCTGAATTCACAGTTGAAATTATTTTCCTTTAGAAAAGATTTTAAATTACAAAATATTTGGCACATTTAAAATTTCTATTATTAATTATGCAATTTAGTGCAACTTTTTAAAATTTATTTCTGGATTCATTTATAAAATAGTAATAGAAATTAATTTGCCAAGAGAATTTGTAAACCCTTTGTAATATTGTTAGTAACGCAGAGTGAGGTAGTAGTGGGCATGCCTCTGATGTGATTGGATGTGTTTTTATTTTTCAGAAGAACAATGTAATTTTTTGCTTTGTTGAAGTGGAAATTGTGACAGTGTGATATACAAAAATGTGAGTGAGTAAAATTTTGAGTAAAACAAAAAAATTCAGAACTTATTATGTCAACTGGAACAATGAGAACCTATAATGCCAAAAATATCAGCTTCAAGAATCAGCCCCAAGACGTGAAGAACTGGAGCCAACTATGAGAAAAGGAGATAAGTAAAAAGTTTATTGTAAATCTTACTCCCCGTGACACTTATTAAAAGAGTTAACCATAAAGACGGAGACAATCAACAAATGGTGTGAGTGAGAGGTAGATTATAAGTGGTGGCATTGCCCAGGATCAATTGACTAATAATGAAATTTTGTCTGCTGCAGAAGAAGGGAGAGTGATTTGTGTCATCTGCAGTTTATGTGTAAATGAATTTCTGATCACGTGAAGAAATAAGACTGAGAGCTGCCTAACAAAGTCGTATCAACACTGACGATGCATTACCAACAATGACAGACCAGATCGAATGAAAGAGGAATTTACAGCTATATTCAGGGACATCAAAAAGGAAATATAAGTACAAACTATTTGTGAAATTAATTTGTTTTGTGCACTCATGTGCTTGTTAGCAAACTGAATAGAGATGAGGGTAGCTTTAATGTAGAAGTGAAAGTTATGGGACCCAGTTAGGACATGTCAGAGGCTAGTGAAATCGTAGACAGCAAAGAAACAATAGAAACGGATATTTTGCAGTTAATTTTGGCAACACTAGAGGAAATGAAGACAGATAACAACAGCAAATTTAGTGCAGTTATTAGTTATCTGAAATAAGAACTGAAAACAATAGTAAAATGGACAGGGTCAAAGAGCAAATGGACCAACTCAGTAATCAGGTTTCAGAGCTAAAAACTGAGTTGTCAGAAGTGTTAAAAAGTGTGAATGAAAAAAATGATATCTTAGAAAATAAATTTATTATTTTGGAAAATGGGTTGATACTGAATCGGAAAGACAGTTAAAGAATGTTAATGACGTCAGAGTTGAACAAAAAGCCATAGTGGAAAAAATGGAACAAAACATCATCAGATTAGACCAAAAAATTTTCAGTGTTGGAAACAATATGCAAACTAATTTAAATTTTTTAGATCAAAAGATTTCAGCAGTTCAGGAAAATTGCATTCACAAAACTCTGTGTTCAAACAATGGTATTGCATGGTCTAACACTCCTATTAAAAGTTTTCCATCAGACAATTTACATCCAGTGGATTTTCTCCACCACTGTAGAGAGAGTTTTGTGTCAGGCATGAATGACAATTAAAAAATTAAATCTGTTAGAAGATATGTTGAAGGCAAAGTGCTGTCATGGGTAAATTTAAATTTAAATCAGTGGGAAACATATCAAAGTTTTGAAAAAAGTTTTTTAAATAAATTTTGGTTGGAAGCTGAACAGGGGAGAATTAAAAGTGAATTTTTGAATGGTCCCAATTGTAGGAATAGAGACAGTACTCTCAAAGAGTTTTGTAAGAATCAGCTTAAAAAATTAACATGCCTTGACAAACCATTTGACAAAATGTAATTGATTGATGCACGTAAAGGAGATTTCCAGAAAGGTTGCAGTGGGATTTAGTACATGGGCCTGATGATTGTCTTGAACAATATTTACGATATGTTGAGAGGCTGGATGGGGCAGTGGAAAGAAGTATGTACCATAACAATAATAATGATAGAAATCACAATGGGAATAACAACAGAAACGGAGATAATGGTAACTTCTATAAAGATCAAGATGCTAATATAGAGACAGAAATTTTGAACATCAGCAGGATAGAAATAATGAGGGAAACCATGGGCAATTTAATAGGAGAAACAATATAGAAGTAACTACTTGGGAAACAGCAGTCCGCCTCAATGGAGGTCCACTGTTTTGGGGCTAGGAAACACAACAAGTACAGGACCCCCAATTTACACTTGCAATTAGACAATAATATGGCAATATGGCATGAGTATCTGAAGTTGAACAGAAGGAATATCAGATTTCTCATTTATGTTTTGATCAAAAGTTTTGGGATACTATGTTTAATTATAGTTATGTAGGTGCTAATCACAAACCAGAATGTGAGAGTAGTGAAAATTTTTTATGTAGTATGTACTAATGATTTCTTCTTATTGTTGTAAAACAGTGTTACTGATGTATGTAAATCAGGTGATGACTATATTGGATCTGAACTAGGTGGTATTTTTTATGTAGATTGAATGAGAGTTGTTAAATAACTGAGGTTGGTAAGTCTGAGACTGGTAGCCTATTGCAAATGAATGTAGGTGAGGTAAGTAACTTTGATGGCAAACAGACTTCTGTTGTTAATGATGTTGTTGAGAAGTAATTTTGGAAGAAGAATATGATGATGATGAGTATCACATATTTGTGGAGTTTAAGAATAATAAAGTTTCAGAGGTATTTGTGTGTGATGTTGACAAAACAGGTGAGGTAAGTGGTGTATGTAATGATGTTAGTGAGATTCATGGAAGTCCAGTCCAGTCAAAGCAGTTTTTCATTAATGTCATGCAGAGTAATGATCCAAAAGTTAAGGTTTGTTATCCGTAAGCCTAGAGAATTAAGGTGAAAACTTTTTTTAAGTTTGTTTGGGACAGATTGACAATAACATAGATAAATGTTTAGATTAGATTAGTTTTTCCTTCCATAGATCCGTGCTGAGGAGATCCTAATGGATGCGGAACATGTAATTTTTTTTTTTTTTTAAAGTTGAAATAACAATACTAATAGTATGAATATATACAATACATCATTTGTTTCTATTAAAAAATTCGTCAATTGAGTAGAAGGAGTTGGCCACTAGTAAGTCTTTCAGGCTCCTTTTAAACTAATCTTTATTTGTAACTAAATTTTTTATGTTTGCTGGCAAATTATTGAAGATGTGTGTTCCTGAGTAGTGGACCCCTTTTTGAACTAAAGTAAGTACTTTTAAGTCCTTGTGCAGATCATTTTTGTTCCTGGTATTGTATGTATGAACTGAGATGTTTGTTGGAAAAAGAGATATATTATTTAGAACAAATTTCATTAAGGAGTAAATATACTGAGAGGCAGTAGTTATATATCCAGTTCTTTGCAGAGGTTTCTACAGGATGTCCGTGGATTTACTCCACAAATAATACGTATTACACGCTTTTGGACTCTGAAAACTTTTGTTTGACTTGAAGAGTTACCCTAAAATATTATACCATATTACATTATGGAATGAAAGAAGGCAAAGTATGCAAGCTTTTTCATTTTTATGTCACCTATGTCTGCTAACACTGGAATTGCTAATACAGATTTGTTAAGGTGTTTCTGCAGTTCTGTGGTGTGCTCCTCCCAACTGAATTTATTGTCAAGTTGTAATCCCAGGAATTTAAGACTGTCAACTTCTTCTATCTGCTCTTCTTCATACTTTATGCATATGCTGGGTGGAAACCTCTTACAGGTTCTGAATTGCATATAGTGAGTCTTTTTGAAGTTTAATGTCAGTGAGTTGGCTTTAAACAATTTATTAACATCCATGAAAATATCATTAGCAGATCTTCCTAGAACTACACTTGACATACTATTTATTGCAATGCTTGTGTCATCTGCAAATAAAACGAACTCTGCTTCTCGCAGTGTAACTGATGAGAGACCATTAATGTACACAAGAAAAAGCAATGGCCCTAAGATGGATCCTTGTGGAACACCACTTGTAATTTCTTCCCATTCTGATGATGACTGATGACTTAATTCACTAGTCCCTTGCACTGATACCCTTTGTTTCCTGTTAGCGAGGTATGACTTGAACCATTTTGCAGCACTGCCCGTGACACCGTAGAATTCTAATTTATTTAAAAGGGTGTTGTGGTTCACACAATCGAATGCCTTTGACAAATCACAGAAAATACCTGCTGCTTGTAAATTGTTATTTAATGAATTAAGTACATTTTTCACTGTAGGTGTAAATAGCCTTCTCGATATCAGAACGCTTCAGAAATCCAAACTGTGTTCTTGATAATATGTTATTTGTGGTCAGATGGTTGAGGAGCTGCCTGTACATTACTTTTTCGAAAATTTTTGAGAATACTGGCAAAAGTGAAATCAGTCTGTAGTTTGATGGTATCTCTTTATCCCCTTTCTTGAATGGATGCTTAACATCTGCATATTTTAGCCAGTTAGGAAATGTCCCAGTTATAATTGACTGGTTAGATAAGTAACTTAGAATTGTACTAAACTCACAAGAACATGCCTTAATTAACTCTGTCGATATTTCATCGTAACCACTAGAATGCTTTGTTTTTAAAGATTTTATTATGGAAGTTATTTCTTTGGGTGAAGTGAGTGACATATTCATGTACCTGAAGCTATTTGTAAAGGCTAGTTTCAGATATTCAAGGGCATTATTTACTGATCCTGACAATGCCATTCTATCAGTAACGGATATAAAGTACTTGTTAAATAGATTTGCCACACTATGCCCATCGGTTACTAATGTGTCATCTACCCTTAGTGCTATTTGCTCCTGTTCCTTTCTGGTTCTACCAGTGTCCTCTTTCACTATATCCCATATTGTCTTTAATTCGTTCCCTGACATTGCTATCTTCTTCTCATAGTGCAGTTGTTTAGATGTCTGAATTTTTTTTTTTTTAATATTTTACAGTATTCCTTGTATTTAGCTAAATCATCAGCATTGGAGCTATTCTTGGTCGACAGATACATTTTTCTTTTTTTCTTACAGAAAATCTTTATTCCTTGTGTAATCCATGGTTTTAGTATAGACTTCTGTTTAATTTGAGTAACTTTTAGAGGAAAACAGTTTTCAAACATGGTACTGACATTGTTCATGAATGTGTTATATACTGTAAATACTGTAAAATATTAAAAAAAGTAATTCAGACATCTAAACAACTGCACTATGAGAAGAAGATAGCAATGTCAGGGAACGAATTAAAGACAATATGGGATATAGTGAAAGAGGACACTGGTAGAACCAGAAAGGAACAGGAGCAAATAGCACTAAGGGTAGATGACACATTAGTAACCGATGGGCATGAGCACTATAAACATCTTTCCAGTTCATATCTTTGAGCAGTTTTCTAAAACACTCAATTTTTGGTTGATTGACTACTCTCCTGTACTCAGATTTAGCAGTCTTGATAATCTGCTTAGAATTTACATCTAAAACATGGAGCTGCATGTCATGATCTGATAGTCCATTTATAACAGGTTTTATGATATGATTTTGTTCCTTTGATTTGTCTATAAAAATGTTATCAATGGCTGTCGTTGAGGATTTAGTGATCCTAGTTGGAAAGTTTACAGTGTGAGTTAGATTGAAAGACAACATTGCTAACTGTAGTGAATGTTTACTGGAAGATTGCATTAGAAAATCTGTATTAAAGTCACCAGCAATCAAAATTTCTTTGTTTCTTCCTGTTAAATAACCCAAAAGAGCTTCTAGATGATTTATGAATAGATTATAATTTCCTGCAGGTACTCGGTAAATAGTTACTATTATATAGGATCTGTTATGGAACTCTACTTCTGTTGCCCATGCTTCTAGATGCTGCTCCAAACAGAATTTATTAATGTCAATGTTCTTGAATTTATGACAGTTTTTAATAAATGTGGCAACTCCTCCTACATCCATATCTACTCTGCAGAAGTAGGAAGCTAGCTTAAATCCTGAAATGTGTAACATATCTATACCAGTGGTCACTTGATGTTCAGAGAGGCGTATTATGTCAATTTGGTTAGATGAATTCATTTCATCGATACAAATGAGTAGTTCATCAACTTTATTTCTGAGTCCCGGAATGTTCTGGTGTAATAAAGATAGCTGATACTGCATACTAATGGGATTATAACTGCTTTGGCGAAGATGAACTGGCAGTTTCTGATTACTTTCTGTTAAACATTGTTTAAATGGAGGCTGTATGCTAAAATCTGACTCCTGTTCATCTGTTTTCTCAAACTGAGTGTGTCTGCCGATCTCTCTTAAAATTTGTTTTCTTTCCCCCTTCCCTATCCTAAAAAAGGCATCCCTCTGACACTTGTGACCACTGGTATTTTACCACTTGCGACAGTGTCCCACCTTACGTTTTCTGCAACCAACCCCGACAGTTTTCCCTTCCCTTTCCTAATGAGGTGAAGGCCATGCCTAGTGTAGTCCCATCTATCGGTAGCATCCACAGGAATCAAACCAATATGGGACCTTATATCCGTCCTAAGCAGCCACTCCAACTCCAAGTTCACCCTCCCTACAGAAGAGTTGAAATGAGGCCGATCATGGCGTCTCAACACAGACACAAATCCCACACTCGTATGCTTCATTGCTGATGCTATCTTCACCAGGTCACTCTCTATGGAATATTCAGAGTCTCTGTCAATGCTATTTCCCGGACCACCCACTATAATCACGGCATCCTCCTTTGTGAAATCCTTGCATAAAGAACCTACATCCTCTGTTACCTGACCCAGATCTGCACTAGGCTTGAAAAAGTTTGTGACCTGGTACTCTGGACCTAGATTTTCCTGCAGTAGTTGGCCAACACCTCTACCATGGGAACTACCTAACAACAGAACTTTCTTTCTCTTTACAAGTTTCCCTACCTTTTTCAAGTCCTTGAAAGCTTGTTGTGCCCTTTCTACAGCTTCAGCTACATTAGGCTCATCTGATTCTGACTGACGCAACAGGTCAAATCTATTTTCAATATTTATGACAAAGCTGTCTGATGCTCTCCTTTGCCTGTTCCCCCTATCACCTGTTGCCACTTCCCACCTCTGTTCAGTGGCAACAGGTAATAGGGGGAACAGGCAAAGGAGAGCATCAGACAGCTTTGTCATAAATCTTGAAAATAGATTTGACCTGTTGCCTCCGTCAGAATCAGATGAGCCTCATGTAGCTGAAGCTGTAGAAAGGGCACAACAAGCTTTTAAGGACTTGAAAAAGATAGGGAAACTTGCGGATTCTGGAATAAGTTAGCTGTGGTTAGTCAAAATTTGTATCCAAATTGATGGAATAAGTGAAAGAAGATCTAAGCAGGAAGTGTAATTTTGACAGTAATGTATTTTGTGTTCCTTCTGTAATAAGTGATATTAGCTGTGCTATGGAATCCATTCATTATGTTCAATCTTTACCTGACAACATGAGTAACCACAGTAATGCTATGATAACATTTAAGTTGATAAAACCCTATAACGACAGTGTGGGTGTAGTATTTGATTAAATTGAAAGTGATCTTTTGCATGAAGTGTCTAATAACAGAGAAGATGGTTCAGATTTTAGGTGGCCTTACATTAAGATTAAGATTGATCAGTGGGAAGGTAACTGTTGATTAAGACAGGTAACCTAATTTGTGGCACATCTGAACAATTTAGAGACAAGATCCAGTATAGTTACAATTTTGTGGAAATGCCCATTGTAGATGTAAAGATAAGAAGAACTAAAGGTAAGCAAAGCAATTTGGTAAATCTATGAACAGGGATGCTTAATGATCCCTAGTCTGGAAGAAAATATACGCTATGTTTTTGAAACTATTTGATACGTGTATGCCATGAGACTAAATGAGTAGATCCTTTTACAATTTTGAAATTGGGACAATGCCATTAAATATTGTAAAAATTGGGAATAGTATCTTAGTATATCTGTGTGTATCACCTTATTAGTTCATTTTTTCATTGCTTTAGCTCTGTTTATTAAAGTTTCTTATGTGATCATCTTTTTAATCCTATCTGACATAATTCCTACATACTTGTTTTTGGAATATAAATAGGGAGAGCATATGCCGTGTGATATGAGGAAGGTATTAAACAGCATATTTAATACACAAAACAATGTTTCAGAATTTGATGTGAATGCTAGACAGGAAGTTACCAATCCGTTGGACCGTGTGGTGAGAAATCTAAGGAGGAAACCGAAAGATGTGGGTGGACCCACTCCCACAGTGCTGTATGGCTGTACCCTGCTGGTCCAGTCGACTTACAAGAGATCACAGGTGCTGGGTAATGTACTCAGCATCTGTCAACTACATCAGTGTTGTGACTGAGATTTGTAAATTGTTAGCCAATACTGCCAAAGACAGCGTTAATACACAAAAATGTATGTTTTTTCAAGTAGGGGGACTGACTTCCCAATACATTATGTAACTTTAAATCAGTATGTATTTTTTTATCAATTGTAAATGTATCTTCTAGGCCTCTACGTATGTAGGTTAGTTTGTATGAACAATTAGCAAATAGTGTGGATGATATTTACTAGTACAGAAAATATAACAAGGTGTATACATGTCTGATTTCATATACCGATTTTGGTCCACACTCGATTATGTCATCTTTCAAAGCTGTTTATGACTCTTATTAACTGTATTTATCCTGAGCACTGCAATATTGTATCTGATTGGAACTTAAGTTGTGAGCAAACTCATGCTTAACTCCATTTTGGGTACCCTTGGTCATCGCAACTAAGTGTGTTTATTCAAGGAATGTGTGCAACTATTGACTGAGGCTAGGTGCTTCTTATAATTACTCCTTACATATGATTGAACTTATTGATATTATTATGAGCTTTATTCATTTTCTTGGGTCAAAACATTTTTTGCTGCTTTGTACCTGGTGAGTTTCGGATTCAAGGGTCGGTCCCCACATCATAAGCATAGTCCCTAATATTTTTTTTTTTCATTATTTTGTCCTTTCATGGGTCAACATATCCTCAAATACTCTGGTTTATGTGGCTGATTGATTTTATGTTCTATTTCTACTCATGATTGAGTATATTCTTCTGATCTGTATCCATAGTCATGAGTTTTTTGAGTTGGCTCACTCTTCGCACACTTAGACTATAAATTTTTTCTCTCTTCTCTTTTGAAGATTCTGAAGGTGTGATTTTATGGACGTAAACTTGCAATTTGTAGTTGTCATAATTTGCCTTGTCTCTGCATTTATTTCTGTAGTTTAGTGTAATAATGTTGTAGTTTTGACTTTGTGTCAACTGTCTTGTGAGAGAATGTTCCACAGATCTGAAAATCTGAATGCCATATCCTGATATATGTATAAATTATGACTTGTATAGTAGATATTTTTATATGTTTTCTGTAATACGTTATGTATCAAATATTTCTATACATCTGTATTCCATCTTTTGGCATCGTTTTGTACACCGTTTGGCAAACCTGATAGTAAGTCACAAAATATTGTACACACATTGTTTCGAAATTTTTTGAGGGGGGATACTGTAAAGGGACTCTCTCCTATAAAATTACCTTCCCTCAACAGAAGTAATAGATACCAAAAATATTTTTTTCAAATTTTGAATAGGTTAATAATATCTCAGCTGGTTTTCTACAAGAATTTAATATGATTTTGAACACGATGTATTATTTTTCAGACTAAAATTCATAAAAAGAAATTACTTTATTTTCACTGTTACAATTGATATGTACTAGCTCTGAATGCACAGTTGAAATTATTTTCCTTTAGAAACATTTGAAATTACAAAATATTTGACACATTTAAAATTTCTATTATTAATTATGCAATTCAGTGCAATTTATTAAATTTATTTCTGGATTCATTTATAAAATATTAATAGAAATTAACAGAAATTAATGTGTCAAGAGAATTTGTAAGCCCTTTGTAATATTGTTAGTACCGCAGAGTGAGGTAGCAGTGGACATGCCTCTCATGTGTTTGGATGTGCTTTTATTTTTTGGAAGAACAATGTAATTTTCGGCTTTGTTGAAGTGGAAATTGTAAGGACAGTGTGATATAGAAAAATGTGAGAGAATAAAATTTTGAGTAAAACAAAAAAAATCCAACTCAGGCAATTCTTCAGAACTTATTACATCAATTGGAGCCATGAGAACCTATAATGTCAAAAATTTCAGCTTCAAGAATCAGCCCCTAGACGTAAAGAACTGGAGCCAACTATGGAAAAAGAAGATAAGTAAAAAGTTTATTGTAAATCTTACTCCTCTTGAAGCTTGTTGAAAGAGTTAATTGTAAAAACAGAGACAATCAACAAATGATGCGAGTGAGGATTAGATTACACACTCAAGAAGGAGGCCGACCATCTCGTCCAACGTCTACACCCAGGTTCTTAGATGCCAGCCAGGCCGATCAAGTCCTGAAGAATCTAACACATCACAGTGTAAATTACTGTTTACAGATATGCTGATAACGTAGTTCTTAATACACTCCTGGAAATGGAAAAAAGAACACATTGACACCGGTGTGTCAGACCCACCATACTTGCTCCGGACACTGCGAGAGGGCTGTACAAGCAATGATCACACACACGGCACAGCGGACACACCAGGAACCGCGGTGTTGGCCGTCGAATGGCGCTAGCTGCGCAGCATTTGTGCACCGCCGCCGTCAGTGTCAGCCAGTTTGCCGTGGCATACGGATCTCCATCGCAGTCTTTAACACTGGTAGCATGCCGCGACAGCGTGGACGTGACCCGTATGTGCAGTTGACGGACTTTGAGCGAGGGCGTATAGTGGGCATGCGGGAGGCCGGGTGGACGTACCGCCGAATTGCTCAACACATGGGGCGTGAGGTCTCCACAGTACATCGATGTTGTCGCCAGTGGTCGGCGGAAGGTGCACGTGCCCGTCGAACTGGGACCGGACCGCAGCGACGCACGGATGCACGCCAAGACCGTAGGATCCTACGCAGTGCCGTAGGGGACCGCACCGCCACTTCCCAGCAAATTAGGGACACTGTTGCTCCTGGGGTATCGGCGAGGACCATTCGCAACCGTCTCCATGAAGCTGGGCTACGGTCCCGCACACCGTTAGGCCGTCTTCCGCTCACGCCCCAACATCGTGCAGCCCGCCTCCAGTGGTGTCGCGACAGGCGTGAATGGAGGGACGAATGGAGACGTGTCGTCTTCAGCGATGGGAGTCGCTTCTGCCTTGGTGCCAATGATGGTCGTATGCGTGTTTTGCGCCGTGCAGGTGAGCGCCACAATCAGGACTGCATACGACCGAGGCACACAGGGCCAACACCCGGCATCATGGTGTGGGGAACGATCTCCTACACTGGCCGTACACCACTGGTGATCGTCGAGGGGACACTGAATAGTGCACGGTACATCCAAACCGTCATCGAACCCATCGTTCTACCATTCCTAGACCGGCAAGGGAACTTGCTGTTCCGACAGGACAATGCACGTCCGCATGTATCCCGTGCCACCCAACGTGCTCTAGAAGGTGTAAGTCAACTACCCTGGCCAGCAAGATCTCCGGATCTGTCCCCCATTGAGCATGTTTGGGACTGGATGAAGCGTCGTCTCACGCGGTCTGCACGTCCAGCACGAACGCTGGTCCAACTGAGGCGCCAGGTGGAAATGGCATGGCAAGCCGTTCCACAGGACTACATCCAGCATCTCTACGATCGTCTCCATGGGAGAATAGCAGCCTGCATTGCTGCGAAAGGTGGATATACACTGTACTAGTGCCGACATTGTGCATGCTCTGTTGCCTGTGTCTATGTGCCTGTGGTTCTGTCAGTGTGATCATGTGATGTATCTGACCTCAGGAATGTGTCAATGAAGTTTCCCCTTCCTGGGACAATGAATTCACGGTGTTCTTATTTCAATTTCCAGGAGTGTATTTTCATGCAGAGTAATGGCACAAAATATGGGAGTTGACAACTGAATCTTACCTCACGTGCTATGCATTGCTGAACTTTTGGAATTGATTGTACATGTATTCCATCATTAACATCCATATTTATGGAGAATATGACAAAAGACTTTTTATTCAACAAAAACACCATAAATGTTCTCCATGCACTCACAAACAAGCCAAGCCATGAAAAACTCACCAATATGGCTTTGTAACAGCTGGCATGCTACTGTTTCTTGTTTTACAGTAGTGTGCAGTAGGGAAAATTTGACAAAACTGCCACACATTGGTTTAAAACCAACATTCATGAAGTAATAAGCTGGGAAAGCAGCATTATTCAGACAAAAGACATAACATGTACAAAGCAAGTTTTGCATAATCAAATCTTCTTAGGTAATGGCACTTGCTAAGGATACACCAAGTTCTGCTACTTCATCGTGCAATGGATCCACTCAATTTTGCTTCAAAATGGTGGCAACAACTCATTTTCGAGAAAAAGTGATTTTACTGCAGTTTGCTTCCAGATGCCTCAAGTATCCCCAGAACACTAACTTAAGAATATCCCTCTACCTGAAATTGACAGTAATCTTATGCCATAAGTAGAGGAATCTACACTTTACAATAGTTCCACCATACTGCTTTTCCAGAACATTTTCATCAACCTCTGCACACAAGAGTTCAGAACATTCTACCCTCTTTGCTATATCTTGCTGTTACTTTATGTTAATCAAAGGTGTTGTACTTGTGGCAGTGCAAAAAAGGATAACCTGTGTTTTTTTTTTTTCCAAAATTCGGGATAGCACAGTATACTTCCATATTGGAAATGTGCATGCAAACGAGTTGTGGTCTGTCACTTAGTTTGCAGAAGACTGTTTTGTTGAGACTAGCTCCAGTGTAGTCAGTGCAAACATCAATAAGGTCACTCAGCAGCTCCAATGGAGATGCTGCAGCTACTGCTAGCAATTTTGTTCTCTGCTGTCACTACAAACTTTGGGTCAAGCAGAGGCACCAACCACACTGCAGCGCCCTGCAAAAATAGCCACACTTGGCCATAGATGCTGCTTATATAAGACAAATACTATTCAAATGCCATTGGGATGCCACGTTTACTACTGATTCAGAACCATTTATGAATTGGATACTGATTTTTTATAACACTTCCGCAGATGGCAAGACTAACCTACAACTATCAGTGTGAGTACCCTTTTATCAGTCCTTCCTGTACTTTTTTCTTGTGTTCAATAAATATTGTTCTGCAGATGCCACTACATCATGTTTTACTATGTTATCATTACTACATTCCAATTTAGTACTGTAACTCACTGAGGAATGCCGACTGAAATTATTGCTCATGTCAGTGATGCGACACCTTTCTATGAAATACTTGAACAGATGAGCAGAAGTTTCTCCAGTCTGCTTCTTAAATTAGATGCAAACCAAGCATGTGGTGAACCTTGTCTGCAATGAAAACACCATGATTCAACCATATAGTGGAGGCACTGAGTAGTAGGTAGGTGCATAAACACATTCCACTTCCTGATTATGTGCTGATCAATGCCTTCACTAAATGGTTAGCGGTTTATCTTTACCCATTCCATTATCAGCTTCTCCAGCAGTGAGTGATGCAGTCAAATACCTTGGATAAGTTGCATAACATCTCAACTAGTGTCATTTCATAGTTTAAAAAAATATGAAATGCTAAGAGAAGACTAAATATTCAGTGCATGATTATTTTTATGTCATTAAACTAAATTAACAATGCATAATTGTTTTACTTTATTAAGCTAACTTTTGTTTAAAGTACGCACAAACATAAGAGAACTTTACCTTCGATCTAACAAACTAAGACAGCGCATTTGTTTCTCAAATTCAAGAGGATGGTGGTTAATGCTCTGTCCATCTCCCCTGATTGATTTTTTCTGTTGTTCTCCTAACTCACTTCAGACAAATGCCTGGATGGTTTCTTCAATGTGGCCTGTCCTGTACTCTCTTCATTAAATTCAAGTATACCTTTATATGTTTGTATATACAGAGTGAGTCAGGAGGAAAGGTACATGCTTTGAAGGGTGATAGTATTAGTGATTCTGAACAAAAAAACTTCATATGGATGTGTGCCCTGTTTCAAATGGTTTCCGAGATAGAACACATTTAATATCACTTTTGTACGTTTTTCTTGAATAACTCTAAAACCACACCCTCCAGTGAAAATATGTCACAGCACAAAATTAAACTATATCAAATTTCCTACAAAAAGGTCATATTCATGGTATGTGTGAAGAGAGTGTGAGAATGTTTAAAAACTCGCTTAACACACTTGCACTGTAGCTTACGTAGTTTTTGTAGGCCAATTTGAGGTAGCATACTGAGGTAGCAAGCTGAGATGAACAGTTTGATATGGAACACTTGTGACCTATCAAGTTGGGAAACTACCTCAAATTGCCCTACAAAAACTATGTAAGCTACAGCGCACGCGCGTCAAGCGAGTTTCTCCAACATTCTCATGCTTTCTTCGCACAAACCCTTAGTTCAAGAGAAAAAAATGAATGGGACCTTTTTTGCAGCAAATTTAATATAGTTTAATTTTGTACTTTGACATGTTTTTGCTGGAGAGTGTGGTTTTTGAGTCATTCAAGAAAAACATACAAAAGTGACATTAAATGTGTTCTATCTTGAAAACCATTCAGAATAGGGCATATGTCCATATGAAGTTTATTGTTCAGAATAACTAATACTATCAACCTCAAAGCGTGTACCTTTCCTCCCAACTCACCCTGCATCACATGTTTCTTCTTGCATTAAGCTGACAGATCTAACATAACTGTAAAATGATCCCTGGACAAATAAATTACAGGCATTATTAAGAATTGTTTTGTCAATACATCACTGTTCCTGAAATCCGAATTGTGATTTGCTAAGTGTCATATTATCATATAAGTGGGTGACAATTCTCAAGTACCTTATCTTCTCACAAATTATTTAAAAACAACAACTGGCTGGATGTTATTGACATTTGTGGAATCACCCTTCTCACACAGTGGATTAACAATTGCATATTTCAATTAGTCTGGGAAATTATCCAGAATTACTGTTAATTACACATGTAACAACATTACATATCATATGATCAAAACATTTTTCATTTAAAATAACGTGTCTCTGTATGAAAGTACAATCAGTAATGACGTGGGTAATATGAACTCTGAGTTCTGCCTACAGACATGCTATTGTACTGTCGTCAGATGAAATAATGTTTTCAAATATTTGCTTGTATAATAACTGTGTCATATGACAACTTCCAGCTCAACTATAAAACAAAATAATAAAAACCATACTAGCAAGATTCTTAAAGCCACAAAATAATTTCTGGCTTTAACATTACGACAGTTCTATCTAGGGAGAGTGGCGAAGAACCCTTTTAAATATACTCTTTATTATGCTTTGTTTATTATTTTACTGTTACGAATTATCTACAGAAGAATGGAAAAACTAGTGAAAGTTATCCTCAGGAAGATCAGCTTGGGCTCCATAGAAAGGTATGAGCCCAAAAGGCAACACAGATCCTATGACTTATCTTAGAAGAAAGGTCGAAGAAAGGCAAATCTATGTTTACAGCATTTGTAGATTTAGAGAAAGCTTATGACAATACTAACTGGAATTCACAATTTTTAAATACTGAAGGCAGCAGGGATAATACACGAGGAGCAAAAGTTATCTACAACTGGTACAGAAACCAGACTGGAGTCATAGGGCATGCAAGAGAAGCAGTAGTTGAGAAAGTAGTGAGAGTGTTATGGCCTATCTCTGATGTTATCAATCTGTACCTTGGAAACATGCAGTACCAAAACCAAGAAAATTTCAAAAAGGAATTAAAATTCAGGGAAAGAAACATAAACACTGAGATTTGCCAATGACTTTGTAATTCTTTTATAGACTGCAAAGGACTTGATTGATCAGTTGAATGAAATGGATAGCATCTTGAAAAGGAGTTATCAGATGAAAAACAACAAAAGTAAGACAAGGTAATGGAATGCAGTGTCGAATTAAATCAGGAGATGATAAGGGAATGAGATTAGAAAATTAGACACTAAAAGTTGTCTATGAGTTTTGCTATTTGGGCAGCAACAAAATATATGACAATAGCTGAAGAAGAGAGGATACAAAATGCAGAGAGTGTCAGAAAGTCTTTTCTGATGGTATGTCTCTGGAGTAAACCATGTAAAAAAGTTAAACTTTGATGATAAACAGTTCAGACAGGAATAGAATGAGGTGCTACAAAAGACTGTTTGAGACTTTATGGGTAGATTGGATGATTGAACTGCAGAGAAAACAAATTCATGATCCAACAACTGGTTGATAGGGTATATCCTGGGGCATCAAGAAATTTAAATTTGGTAATGAAAGGCAGTGTGGGGAGGTAAAAAATGTAGAGGTAGGTTCAAATAGACGCAGGTTGCAGTAGTCATTCAGAGATGAAGAGACTTGCAAGGGATAGACTAGCGTGGAGAGCTGCACAAAACCAGCCATCAGACTGAATGCACCAACAACAACAAACATGGCTATTTTGGATGCTGGTTGCTATTGTTTCAGACACTGAGCCTTGGTGAGTTTAGCAGACAGTACACATGCAGTTCACTTAAGGGCTCTGAATGAAATTATAGGACAATATTAAATTTATCACATGAAGCCAGTTCATATATTCTATAAATGACAGCCTTACAATTGTAATGAAACTGTCACATGTATATCATTAGAAAATTAACCACCAGCTAAGAAGTAAACAAGTAGATACATTACGCTGCAGCAAATGACGAAGTCTATCTTCCTCATACCAAAACATTTCATTTCATATGAACTCCCTTGGAGGACATGGACAGGGGCTGCAGATAGGTGATGCTAGGTGGCACTGGATGGGAATATGGGTGAACCGGGAGGCATGCTGAGATAGTTCACACAATTGTACAAACACTGAGTCTGGATGGCACAGTTGTTAATGCAACTGCCTAGAAAGCAGGAGATCCCGAGTTCTAATCCCGGTTCAAAACCCATTTCTACTCATCGCCACTAATTCCGCATAAAGTCCCTATACAGCTGACATCAACAGTTCTTTTACATCCCTTTCCCTTTTCCCCCCCTTCACCTTCAATTTACATAAAAATGTGAAAAGTTCCAGATTCTGCATGGTGCCTGTTGCTTTGGACATGCCCAAAAAGAACAGACACTATGCATTCATATAAATGATGCAACTCACTGAGCAATTAAATCATCCTTCAGTGCAGATGCACAATGTTTGACCTCCTGCTGGAATCTCAAAGTAACGAGTATCGAGGACATGGACAGGGACTGCAGGTAGGTGGTACTAGGTAGAGATGTGGGTCAGCCAGGAGGCATACCAAGATAATCCAAGCAAATGTGACAAACACTGTGTCTGGATGGTCCAGTGGTTAATGCAACTGCTTTGTAAGCAGGAGATCCCAGATTTGAATCCCGGTCTGGCAGACATTTTCATGCATCACAGCTGATTCTGCATAAAGTCCCGATTCAGCTGACATCAATAGCTTCTTCCTTTTCTGTTCATTTCTCACCCTTCCATCTTCAGTTTACATAAAAATATCTCACAGCTGCCGATTCTGCTTGGTGTCTGTTCTTTCGGTCATGGGCAATGAATCCACCACCTTTTGTTTGACCTCCGGGAGGAATCTCAAAGCAGCGAGATGGAGGACATGCTAGGTGGGACTGTGGGTTAACTGAGAGGTGTGCCAAAACAGTCCGCGCAATTGCAATACACTCTGTGTCCAGATGGCGCAATGGTTAGTACAACTGTACAGTAAGCAGCTGATCGTGGGTTTGAATCTTGGTCTGGCACACAATTTCACTCATCACTGCTGATTATGCATGAAGTCCCAATGCAGCTGACATCAATAGTTCCTCTTCTTTTTCCTCCCTCCTTCAGTTTACAATAATAAGTATTTGCCACACCAACTGCAGTGACATGTATTACAAAAAGCAACTTTTATGTATGATTTCAACAATGTGCCATCATAATGAATACCCTCGGAATGCACCTCCTTGGAACACAACTAAACAAAGTAAATCTTATGTACATCTGCAAAAGACTGTGTATATTCTGTGTAAGATAAAATTCTGATCAAATACTTGGTACTAAGCAAAAATACCTGTGGGACCAACAGTACACATGTTAGCAGCTGAAAAATGAACAAAGCAATGAGAAAATTTCAAAATTATAGTATACTTACCTCATAAAAGGCAAAGCGGAAGGTGGAATAAGTAAGTTGCCTCATTATAGCAGCTGACAGTCCATTATTTAGAGCAAGAATGCCATCTGAATGAATTATGTCCATTGTTGTTTGTAACATTGTGCGGCGAACTTCTTGTTGGGTTTGCATTTGAACCTAAGAAAACAAAAATACAATACTGAAGAATAAATCATCACATAGATTGGTCAGAAAATTAATGTACAACTACATCAACATACAAACTCCATTAGCCACCATATGGTGTATGGCGAATGGTACCTTGTGCCACCACTAGTCATTTCCTTTCCTCCTCCATTCACAAATAGAGCAAAGAAAAAATGACTGTCTATATACCTCCATAAAAATCCTAATTTCTCTTATCTTTGTGGTCCTTAGGTGAAATGTACATTAATGGCAACAGAGTTGTTCTGCAGTCAGCTTCAAATGCCAGTTCTCTATATTTTCTCAATAGTGTTTTGCACAAAGAATGTCCTGTTCTCTCCAAGGATTCCCATTAGAGTATGCGAAGTATCTCCACAATACCCATGTATAGATCAAACCTCCTATTAATATAACCAAAAGCATGCCTCTGAATTGCTTTGACACCGTCATAACACAGTGGGTATTCCAAGCACTCGAGCAGTACTTGAACGGGTCACACAGGTGTTCTATATGCAGTCTCCTTTATAAATTAGCTACATTTAAGGGTCTACGGGTTGCGCGCAGCCATATGGTATGTAACATGCGCTCACCAGCTGACCTATCTGGAATGCTGACAATTTGCTTGGTCAGTATACGTGTGTCTGGCCGGAGTGTGACACATAGTGTATGCCACTGGCCGCCGTCTGCAGTGCGCAGTATTAACTAGTGCGGCCTCAGGCGTGAATATATCTCTTTTCTTAGCTCACCATGGAGCCTTTCAATACAACCATAATTAGCCAGTGTTAGGATGTCAGACACAGTGATGATGGGTGCACGTAGCGTGCATGTTTTATAACCAGCCTTTGTTACTAAAACTGTTTAAACTTACTTCTCGTGTTCGCGTATTGCCGTACCTCAAGGACTCACCGCTTACAAATCCTGACAAAATATTCGTGTAATCATCATCCGGGGCAACAACACAAATTACCTCCTTATAGAAGTGGTGTCAGCATGGGGATAATTATTGGAAATCTACAGTCCTGAAGATGTGCAGCACAGTGTGAACTTTGAGCAGCAGCAGCAGCAGCAGCATGAACATCTTCCGACTACGCAGGGACATGCAATGCTGGAATTCAGGTTGGTCTACTCCAGTTTGGCTAGAATATGAAAGGCAGTGATGGATTTTTATTTTACATTTGAGTGACTCATTGGCGTTAAATTACACAAAACGTCGCAATCCAGTTAGAATAACAATATTGACCCACAAACTTTTATTAATGAACTGCAAGAAGAGATTCGGCAGTTAAGAGCAGAAAGAAGCAAGCATAACATTCCGAAAGACTTGGCAAATGATAGTTCATGCAGTACAGGTAGAACTACAATAAAGAATTTTCCATTATTGCCAGCAGTACCAGTGTTTAGCAGGAAACCCGAAGATGACGTGAAAGTGTTTTTTCGTAAACTTGAAGGTGCCGCCCTGTTAGGATCATGGACTGATTCCAATAAGCTAATGGTTGCCAAATTAAGAATCCAGGGAGCAGCACAATATTTCATTAGTGATTGTGTGAAAACAAAAGATTACAATGAGTTTAGAATGATTGTTATTCAGAGATTTAAACGTAAAAACGCGATCAGATTTTACAGACAGCAGCTTTACAGTTTGCGAATGCGACGAGACGAATCTATCAAGCAGTTTGCCGACAGAATTCGAAACATCAACGCTCAAACGTATGACTTAGTAGAAGATAAAAATGAAAATCGCATTCAGTTGTTCAAAGCCAACCAGAGCCTTGGACACATTCATTCATGGGTTGCTCGGAGAGGAAGTAAACAAAGCTGTTTGACTCGCATGATGTAAAACATATCAGGAAGCAGTAGAATCAGCTGTTGGTTTCATTGAAGCACTAAGCCAACTGAATGAGATGCAGAAAGAAGAACACAGAGTTTTCAACACAACAGTACAATGCTACATATGCAATAAGCTGGATCACAAGTGTAAGGATTGTAAAGAGAATCGAATCAGCTATCATTGCGGGATGCAGGGTCATGTTTCCAGGGATTGTCGCAACAAGGAGAAAGGTAATGCGAACAACAGACAATCTGCCAGATCTTCAAACGAGTATGGGGACGTACGGGCCACCACTCCATCCGCCCCTTGCCAGAGACAGTGATTCCTGTTAGTTCCAGCGAAAATCAGACCGAAAATGGCTTCGTGATAGGTGCTGTATATCATGGGAAAAACATCAAACTACTTATTGACACAGGAGCACAGACCTCATTAATGTGGTGTGGCATAGATAAACAACATGAATTGAAACCGCCGCTATTAAAAGTGCGAGGGTTAAATGGAGGAAAGCTACATAACTATGGAGAAGTTAGCTTAGAATTAATCCTTGGCTAAGGCCAAGATAAAGGTGGAAATAAAGATAAAGATAAATACACAGCAAGGGTGCAAGTAGTTTCAAATAACAAAATGTGTTATGATGGTGTACTTGGATTTGATTTCTTGTTCGCTAATGAGGCAGAGATATTTGTCGCAGAAAGAAAGATCAGACTAGGCCATAGCAACTACAACCTAGGAAATCGTTCTTCAGATCGTACTCAAAGGAGCAGCAATACTGACGTCGTGGGAATGGACCGCCTAAACGATGCATCACTTCAAACTGTCCAAGTTGATGTTCAAATTGATCAGCCTCAGCAAATTCCCAGGAAAGATAATCTACATTGAAGTTAAGTCACCCCAATGCAAGGAAGGAACTTTGTTAGTAATTGAGCGATCCGAGAAAATTGAGTTACTGGATACAATGCCTTGTTATGTTGCAAGAAGTGTAGGTGTTGCTACAATGGTGAGACAGAATGTCGCAAAAGTCCCGGTTACGATAACAAATATGAGCAATGAGGATGTTGATTTGCCAAACAAAAGTTGCTGAAGTGTCGAGTGTAAGTAAAAGTGACGTAATACAGATTCCAGATGAGGTAACAAATGCTGCAGTTATAAACACAGATTTTTGTAACAGTACCACAAAACTGCAATGAGGAGACGAAGTTAATAATGAACTGAAGCACAAGATTTGGAAGAAGATAGAACATTTGACGGCTAATAAACAGAAGATTTTAGCGCTTGTTTTGTTGGAGTATGCGTATTTATTTCGAGAACGTGCAAATTTACCTGTCACTCATTTAGTTCAGCATCATATTCATACAGGGAATGCAGCCCCAATCACACAGAAACCTTACCGAATACCATTCAGTCAAAGAGAGTTGGTAGAAGACATGATTAAAGAACAATTAGAAGCTGGAATTATAAAACCAAGAGATCCTTCAGACCCACTGTGGTGTTCGCCTGTTGTAATTGTAAAGAAGAAATCAATTTCTGGAGAACCACAGTTCCGTTTTTGTGTTGATTACCGATCTTTGAATGCTGTGACCACACCCGACATCTACCCCTTACCAAATTTAGTGGAAACCTTGGATTACTTGGGCAGATGTCGAATTTTTGCAGTATGTGATTTAACAAGTGGTTATCACCAGTTAACAGTGCATCCAGATGATCAAGCAAAAACTTCATTTGTAACAGCAACAGGAGTATACAAGTATCTTCATATGCTGTTTGGACTTCGTAATGCTCCAGCTACATTTCAATGCCTGATGGATTCAGTTTTACGAGGGCTCACCCCAACACAAGCACTTGTTTACCTTGGTGATGTAATAATTTTTGGTGAAAACATGAAGCAGCACACTGAGAGACTACAAGCTGTTTTTGAACATATAAGAAGCGCAAACCTGTCTTTATCAATACACAAATGTCATTTTGCACAAAGTAAAGTTAACTACCTTTGTCATGTTATAACCAAAGAAGGTGTTCAACCTGATCCAAAATTAACTGAAGACGTAAAGAATTTTCCTGAACCACAGAATTTGAAAGAACTACAATGATTCTTGGGATTGTCAAATTTCTACTGATGATTTATAGCCAGTTATGCGAATATAGCAAGTCCAATGACACAGCTACTGAAGAAAGGATTGTGCGCAGCCGTATGGTATGTAATATGCGCTCGCCAGCTGACCTATCTGGAATGCTGACAATTTGCTTGGTGAGTACACATGTGTTCGGCCAGAGTGCATCACAGAGAGCATGCCAGTGGCCACCGTCTGCAGCACGCAGTATTAACTAGCGTGGCCTTGGGAGCGAATATCTCTCTTTTCTTAGCTCACGATGGAGCCTTTCGATACGACCGTAATTAGCCGGTGTTAGGACGTCAGACACAGTGATGGTGGGTGTAGGTAGCGTGCGTATTTTATAATCAGCCTTTGTTAATAAAACTGTTTAAACTTACTTCTCGTGTTCACATATTGCTATAGCTCAAGGACATACCGCTTACAAATCCTGACAAAATATTCGTGCAATCATCATCTGGGGCAACAACACAAACTACCCCCTTATATACACTTTCCTAAAATTTTCCCAATAAACCGAAGCCTACTATTCGTCTTCTCTATTTCCATCCTTATGTGCTTGTTCGATTTCATAACACTTTGCAACATATGACTACAAATTTAATCTACATGACTGTGTCAGTCAGCACACTACTAACACTGGAATGTTTTTCCTACTCATCTCTGTTAACATATTTTCCTACATATAGAGCAAGCTGCTATTCATCAGAGCAACTGGAAATTCTGTCCAAATTATTTTGTATCCTTCTATAGTCACTCAACGACAATACCTTACCATGCACCACAGCATCATTAGCAAACAGCCGTAAATTGCTGTACACCGTGTCCATCAGATCATTTATGGATACAGAGAACAAGAACAGTCCTATCAGACTTCCCTGAGACACTCCTGACAATATTCTTGTCATTGATGAACAATCACCGTCAAGGACAACATACTGGGTTCTATTACTTAAAAAGTCTTGGAGCCACTCACGTATTAGGGAACTTAATCTGCATGCTCAGACCTTCGTCAGCAGTCTGCAGTGGGGCAACATGTGAAAAACTTTCTGGAAATCTAGGAATGTGGAATCTGATGGGTCTGCTGCTTCAATCCATGATTTGTGGGATATCAAGTGAGAAAAGAACAAGCTGAGCTGTGCATGAATGATGCTTTCTAAATCCATGCTAATTTGTGGACAGATGCTTTTCTGTCTCAAAACAATTTGTTTTATTCAAACTCAGAATTGTTCAACAGTCTGTAATTTTGAGAGTCCATCCTTTTACCTTTCTTATGCGCAGTCTAACGATGTGTGACGATAAGAAGCAGTGTGACATTGGATTGCAAGCAGAATTCACACCTCTGTCACATCGGTTGACTTACTTTATCTGTACAGCCAATCTTCTTCTCTGGATTGCCGGCTCTGTCAATCTCCAAAACCTTCTTCTCCGAAGAATAATGCTGGTTACGGGAATTTATACGACTCTCTCTCTATTTATGAAATAATTTAGTACTCAAAGAATACTTTTACCTCAGTCATAGTACATTTCAAGCAAATCAGCCGACTCGTCTCATGTCGGATCCGATTAAATACATTTGCAGTAGAGTACTTTTTAGAACCACATAATTTATGAACATGTCTTGCTTCTAGCAAGTCCAACACATAGAGTATAATTAACAATGATTCAACTGTTCTTCTTTTTTCTCATTCCAATAGTTAACGATATAAAACACCATAAGTTTTGGTAGGTACGCCCCGTTTTTAAAACATCCCTATTCATCAGGCCACAGGTCATCCCATCTCCATGTAGGTATGCCTGCCCTATATCCTTAGCAAATGCCAGGTGTGCCCCCCCCCCCCTTATCCTTTATGAATAGGCCTCGTGGTTCATTGCCCTAGTATACATCTTTATGTACACTATAATTAAATATTTCCTGGCAAAAATAAAATCTATTTCACACCCTCTTCTTAATACTTCATACTCTTCTATACTCTTAATAGACACTATGTTTACCAATACTCTTAGTACACACTGTGTCTACATATATGGTTCAACATATAGTATGTTTCTGACCACAATCTATTGGTTATGAACTGTAGACTAAAATTGAAGAAACTGCAAAAAGGTGAGAATTTAAGGAGATGGGATCTGTACAAAGTGACAGAACCAGAGGTTGTGGAGAGTTTCAGGGAGAACATTAGGGAATGATTGACAGGAATGGGGGAAAGAAATACAGTAGAAGAAGAATGGATAGCTTTGAGGGATGAAATAGTGAAGGCAGCAGAAGATCAAGTAGGTAAAAAGACGAGGGATAGTACAAATTCTTGGGTGACAGAAGATATATTGAATTTAGTCGATGAAAGGGGAAAATATAAAAATGCAGTAAATGAAGCAGGCAAAAATGAATACAAACGTCTAAAAAATGAGATCGACAGGAAGTGCAAAATGGCTCAGCAGGGATGGCTAGAGGACAAATGTAAGGATGTAGAGGCATATCTCACTAGGGGTAAGATAGATACTGCCTACAGGAAAATTAAAGAGACCTTTGGAGAAAAGAGAGCCACTTGTATGAATATCAAGAGCTCAGATGGAAACCCAGTTCTAAGCAAAGAAGGGAAAGCAGAAAGGTGGAAGGGGTATATAGAGGGTCTATACAAGGGCGATGTACTTGAGGACAATATTATGGAAATGGAAGAGGATGTAGATGAAGATGAAATGGGAGATATGATACTGCGTGAAGAGTTTGACAGAGCACTGAAGGACCTAAGCCAAAACAAGGCCCCAGAGTTGACAACAATCCATTAGAACTACTGATAGCCTTGGGAGAGCCAGTCCTGACAAAACTCTGCCATCTGGTGAGCGAGATGTATGAGACAGGCGAAATACCCTCAGACTTCAAGAAGAATATAATAATTCCAATCCCAAAGAAAGCAGGTGTTGACAGATGTGAAAATTACCGAACTATCAGTTTAATAAGCCACGGCTGCAAAATACTTACACGAATTCTTTACAGATGAATGGAAAAACTGGTAAAAGCCAACCTCGGGGAAGATCAGTTTGGATTCCGTAGGAATGTTGGAACACATGAGGCAATATTGACCCTATGACTTATCTTAGATAATAGATTAAGGAAAGGCAAACCTACATTTATAGCAATTGTAGACTTAGAGAAAGCTTTTGACAATGTTGACTGGAACACTCTCTTTCAAATTCTGAAGGTGGCAGGGATAAAATACAGGGAGCGAAAGGCTATTTTTTACAATTCGTACAGAAACCAGATGGCAGTTATAAGAGTCGAGGGGCATGAAAGGGAAGCAGTGGTTGGGAAGGGAGTGAGACAGTGTTGTAGCCTATCCCAGATGTTATTCAATCTGTATATTGAGCAAGCATTAAAGGAAACAAAAGAAAAATTTGGAGTAGGAATTAAAATCCATGGAGAACAAATAAAAACTTTGAGGTTCGCCGATGACATTGTAATTCAGTCAGTGACAGCAAAGGACCTGGAAGAGCAGCTGAACGGAATGGACAGTGTCTTGAAAGGAAGATATAAGATGAATATCAACAAAATCAAAATGACGATAATGGAATGTAGTCGAATTAAATTCGGTGATGCTGAGGGGTATTAGATTAGGAAATGAGACACTTAAAATAGTAAATGAATTTTGCTATTTGGGGAGCAAAATAACTGATGATGGTCGAAGTAGAGAGGATATAAAATGTAGACGCAATGGCAAGGAAAGCATTTCTGAAGAAGAGAAATTCGTTAACATCGCGTATATATTTAAGTGTCAGAAAGACGTTTCTGAATGTATTTGTATGGAGTGTGGCCATGTATGGAAGTGAAACGTGGACGATAAATAATTTGCACAAGAAGAGAATAGAAGCCTTCGAAGTGTACTGCTACAGAACAATGCTGAAGATCAGATGGGTAGATCACATAACTAATGAGGAGGTATTGAATAGAATTAGGGAAAAGAGAAATTTGTGGCACACCTTGACTAGAAGAAGGGATCGGTTGGTAGGACATGTTTTGAGGCATCAAAGGATCAACAATTTAGTATTGGAGGGCAACGTGGAGGGTAAAAATCGTAGAGAGAGACCAAGCGATGAATACACTAAGCAGATTCAGAAGAATGTAGGTTGCAGTAGGTACTGGGAGATGAAGAAGCTTGCACAGGATAGAGTAGCGTGGAGACCTGCATCAAACCAGTCCCTGGACTGAAGACCACAACAATGACAACAACATGAGTACACAAACAATGAAACTACTAACTAGAAACCTGCTGAGAGGTATGAACCATCAAGTGTCGCGTACTCATATACCTTTGTGTGAATGATGATGTGTGTTTGTGCAGCCTGATTCTTCGATCTTATCATCTGGAGATAAGTTGTAGGTTATTGGAAACCACAGAGAATATAAAGGACTTCTGTGATAGAAGTAGATGAATATGGAAAGAGGGGAAAAAATAGGCAGGTACTCCAATGATAAGTAAGTAAGGAAAGAAGAGAAATGGTTGCTAAGATCGAAGAAGAGGAAGAAGATACTCCCAAAGACAGGAAACCCTTCCCATCCCCCTTCCCCAGGATCCCTACCTCACCAGTACTTGAGTGAGAAGCCAGAGGAGGTATGTTGTTACATCGTCTAATACAGAACAGACATTCTCACCTTCACCCTTGATGTCCATGAAGAAAATCTTAGCAACCCCTATGGAACGGCAAATGGTGAAGAATCATTCACACTTGTTTGTGAGGGTTGTTTGAAAGATGTGGTGTGTGTGTGTTCTGTGTTGGCCATGATTTATGTGTTGGTGTATCATGTTTTAATGTACAATACCCACCCCTTCCAAAAATTATACAAGCCTTCGCATTTACATCACATTTCATAAAAGGTATAAAATATTCTATACTAAATAGAAAATTATACACTGCTGTATAATAGTTGTTTAAATCAGTCATATAATATTGTGTTTTCCATAAATATAATGTCCTTTTCAGTTTATTCCATTTATGTTGTCTAGGTATCACTGTGTTTAAATAGTACCATCATATTACACTTTTCACTATCATAATATTCTTATTCTGCTTATTTCGTCTAGAGATCACTGTTAATTCGTGATTCTCTTAAGATTTCTACCTGACTGTTATATACAGTTTCCTATGAAATAAAATTTAGGATAGTTTAAGATTTCAGGAATAGATTATAGAATAGTTCAAGATTTGAAGAGAATTCTGTGCAGGAAAACTATCTTGGAAGAAACACCGAAAACAACTCGGGATCTGATGGTCGTCACTCCGCCAGTTAAATCAGAATGTTAATGCCCCTGGGGGATAAAGATGAATCCACCCTAATCCCGTGGATCTGATATTAACTTCACTAGAGCAAGTGCAAACCAGTACTTCTCATTAAATTTTGTGTGAAAGTCTCCCCATGACAAAACAATCACCACTTTACTAGGTAACACAACATTAGGTAAGGTTATTCCAAATTGTCTATACCTCTCTTTGCATCGTTAAGTTCAGAAGACAAATTTGGACACATATAGTTGGAGGTTACTCTCGTGGCCACTTTCCCATCTACCATTTCCTCTACCTGTTCCTCCAGGCTACTTACATTCATCATACCTGAAGTTGCTAGTTTCTCTTTAAAATATCTACTCGAGTATCGATGCCTGCAATTTGTGATTGAAGTAGTGGTAATAACTTGTCCCGTTTCTCAACACTCTCTTTTAAAGTGTGTAATCTATGTTTTACAGCATCAAACGTAACATTACATACACTTTGAAATGATCCTTATTTCTCACCAAGTTCAGCTTCTACATTATTATATGTATCTTCAATATCCAATTCCAACTTTTTAGCTAAGTCCCGATATTGGTTACTCTGTGTCTGACTAAAGTCAGTGAACAGTTGGTTTACATGACTGCTTAACGAATTAGTTAATTCCTCTTTCAAATCTATTTTAAAATTTTCTACTTTGGTAGTTAAAGCATCAAATCCAGTATTGAAATTTCCCATACCTTCACATAAATTACTGAAGTCTTTACTTTGCGAATCCACTTTAGCACTTAACAATCTTAAAGTTTCATTCTGAACATCCAATTTATTATTTAATTGAGTATTCCCTGAATCTAAAGACTTTGAGCATTTAAAGTTGTATTTTGATCATCCAATTGAGAATTTAAAGTTTCATTTAACTGTAAACTCTGAGCTTCTAGTTTGGCATTTAAAGTCGCACTTATTTCATTTCTCAAAGAAGCACCCTGGTTATCTATTTTATCATTTAGTTGAGTATTTACTGAGTCTAATTTAAGACTTTGAGGATTTACAGCTGTCTTTCTTAAAGCCTCTGAATCTGCCCTTTGGGCTTTGATTAAATTTACTACTTCAGACCAGACAGGCACCTCCTTACTCACTTTCATTGCCATGGCTGTTCTGAAGTTTCCCCAATTCTCTGTGTATTATTCATATTTCTCTTAGTTTTTGATCTAGTAATCATCAAAAAATTCTACACTGTGTATAATAACTATACTAACAGTCTATTACTCAACAGTTTCTTTTGAACTTTACACTGACACAATTATTGTTTTGCACTCACCCGGCATAGATTTCTAACTGTGTTGGTGAACAGATGCGTAATTAGTGCCAGCAAACAGCACTGGCGCCAGCAGTGTTGAATGCTGGTTTCAGCGTCGGTGAGCGTATGTGGAATCAGTGCCAGTCATCAGCGACTGGTGCCGGCGTTGTCAGACTTAGGTTGGTTTCCACATCTGTGTCCCCGTAATGTGTGTGAGAGCTGCTTACTCCCCACAACAGATCATCTTCGATGAATTATTCATCATATTTCTTCTTAGTCTAATACATCAGAATCTTCTCTCTCTTCTTTTAATGTTACATCTTCCTTACTTCTCTTTTATTGTGTTTATTAACCTTCACTATTTGAACTTTTTAGGCAGAAATCCGATTCCGTGAAACAGTTCTCTTGTCTTGTTATACTTGGTTGCTATGGCAACACATCATATCTTCTGCTTTGATTTCCTCTCAAAATTCCCGTTTTATCAAGTCCTTTCCACTGGTCACCACGTTCTAACGATTTTTGATGATAGAACGTGTGGAGTAAATAAACAAACTTTATGTTTTCACCAATTAACGATGTTTCAGACTATGCAGAATAACATTCTCACATTCCACATACAAATATCTTCGTCTTCTCATATTTCACATATAAATATCTTCGTCTTCTCATATTTCGAGCTTTAGAAACACGTTTAATTAACATTTATAAATGAGTCGGTTTAAGAACCACTTGTAATATATGGACCCAAAATACATCTTGCCTCGTTCAGGGCTAAGACATGAAGTATTTTCCACTGTTCTTCTTTTTTCTCGTTACAATAGCCAACAATATAAAACACTATAAGATACATAAACACTCCTTGTTCCAATACGGCTTCCATGGCACGAGTGGCAAACACACTTGTCGATGCCGTTCGACCGTCGCATCTACCTTGTGCTCATGACTCCTTTCCAGCCTGCACACACAAACATGTGTCACGCAGTATGTACATTCTCTCACACTTATTTTTAAAATATCATGTGTCCGAGATGGTGGAAGGACAAGTGGTTCTAGAATTTACGTGGAAGTTCTCAAAGCACTACAACGGGGGTCACCTGAACTTTTTTTCCAGTTGCTTGGGACTTCACTCTGAGCAAGAGACTCGCCATAAATGCAAACTAAGTAAGGGGCCAGTGCCTGAATTTGGATTTCATCCTGACCTGGCTGTATTAGTTTTTAACTCTTTCAGTTGTTTCTCTATGCTAGGGATGCCTGTTATTACGTCCTCCATATAGGAGTCTGTGTGATGGTCCAATGACGGAATGTTTGTGTGGTCCTCCTGTGTAAATGATTTCTCAAATGCAAAATTTTAAACTTTAGCTGTCTTCTAGTTGTCTTCTGTTGCAACACCAAACTGGTCAACAAGTGACTGGACAGAAGCCAGCAACTTCTTCTTCTTCTTCTATTTCTACTACTACTACTACTACTACTAGGACCAGGATTTTCTTGGGTTCTCTGCAAGATCTTTTGCTAAGGTAGGATAATTAATGTTGTATGCTTTGGACATTAATCCTTTGATATACACAAGAATTTCTACTAACTTTCGCCTCTCATCATTTGCACATTCTTTATTGAACTGAACATTAAAGTCTCTGGTTCTTCAGCATTTTCCAAATTTTATTATTAAACTATCATGCGTCTTTTCCATCCTTAATCCACTTACTCAGCACATCCTTCTCCACAATGTGATTCCCCTCCGATAAATTTAAATGTTCCCCATAATTCCTCTGCGTTCATCATAATGGAATTAAGTGGTATCCATTCACTGTCTAAGTGGGATGCTAATAACTGCTTATCTACTCTTTCTAGTAAAAATACTCTCCTAGGCGGCTTTGAGATATCATCTATGATGATAACATGATTACTAATCCCTGTGTCTAGACTGACATTGTTCTTAAGGTGAGGCTTGTTTGTAGCTACAGGGTTGTAAATATTTCCACTGCATGTGGGTGACAAACTATCTGCTCAAGACATTTTTTGGAAAAACATGTTCAAAAGTACTTCACAAAACTCACTGTCTGTACCACCTGCAACGAATCCACAGATGATCCTGTCTGTACTCGACTGCCTCCAATTAATACTGCATGATCTGGGTATTGCCACAGGAAAGAGTGTAGACTTCCTTTGAATGATTCTGCAACTGTTACAGTGGAATCTGGCAGCTAGTAAAAACATCTAATAACTAACTTGAGTCCATTTACTTCTTTTTCTCCCTTCGAGATAACTTCATAGACTCAGTTTCAACCTTGCTATACCCAATATTCTTGAATTAATTTTTCACGGTGTAGCAGAGTGTGGACTGATATGAAACTTCCTCACAGAGTAAAATTGTGTGCCAGATTGAGACTCGAACACTGGACCTTTGCCTTTTGTGGGCCAGTGCTCTACCAACTGAGCTATCCAAGTACCACCCATGACCAGTCCTCACAGCTTTACTTCCACCAGTGCCTCATCTCCTACTTTGCCTCACTCCACAACATTCTTTCTTCAGTTAGTACAGCACTTGCTCACAAAAGGCACATGACCTACGTTCAAGTCCCGGCCTTGTGCACAGCTTTAATCTGATAGGAAGTCTCATATCAGCACACACTCCACTGCAAAATGAAAAATTCATTGTGGGAACATCCCCCAGGCCAAGGTTAAGTCATATCTCCATATATCCTCTCTTCCAGGAGTGTTAGTTTTGCATAACTTCTTTGAAATTTGGAAGGTAGGAAATGAGACACTGGCAGAAGGAAAGGTATGAGAAGAGATTATGAGTCATGCTTGGGTAGCTCAGTTAGTAGATCACTGGCCTGCGAAAGGCGAGTTCAAGTCTTGGTCTGGTACACAGTTGTAAGCTACCATGAAGTCTTGCAATATTCTTGTTGACCACAATAAAAAGGCCCCCACCTACTGTGCCTACTCTGTCTTTTCTATATATGTTCCATATCTTGCCAAATATTTCGGAGCTCTCTACTTCAGGCTTCAGCCAGCTCTCAGTTCCAAGAACAATTTGAGTGCAACAACTTTCCCGGAGGGCAATGAATTCAGAAACTTTGTTCCGAATACTTCAAAAATTTACTGTTAAAATTTTGAAAGTCTAACTGTTTTTACTTTGTACAAGGTCTGATTTTGCTCTCTGCATATCGACTGGCAAGCATTCATCAGAGGACCTCAAACCACCATCTAGCCTAAAAAACCCCATGTGCCCTTCACAATTACTCTGCTATCCAAGTAGCTGCTTCCTTTGTGTAGTGCACCCTTGACCTATCAAGGACAGTCCTATGATCTCCAAGAAAACTCTTTAGTGAGTTCGATGTACACTAACACTCTCATCATACACTGAAATAAATTCACTAAATGCGAATAACTTGCCTTCAGTTGTGTTAGGTGTTGCTTATCACGATATGCGGGAAATCTGGGTTTGAATCCCGGTCAGGCACAAATTTTCATGCGCGTCCAGCAGCTATCTATACCTAATATAGCTGAGCCCAAGTTATTCACATTCAGCAAATTTATTTCAAAATGGTTTCAGATGGCTGTCTATTGTCATGCAAGTAAATCTTAAGTTTTCTGCGGTTTGTTTTTCTCAGAAGTTCTGTATGAAGTTAGTAGTACTGTCTCTGTGTTTGTGCCATTTTTCCTACGATGGGGAATGAGTCACTCAGTTTACAAATAAAACAAATTTTCTAAAAAATTGGCGATATGTTTACCATTTATATGATTGTCTTTTCCATTAATTTAAACAATGGATGGAATGTAACAATATTATGAAAAGGATATTTGCTACCCACCATATAGTGAAGATGCTGAGTTGTAGATAGGCACAACAAAAAGACTGTCGCACAATAAGCTTTCGGCCAAGAGGTCCTTTGTCAAAAATAGACAAAACACACATGACCACAGTCTCTGGCAGCTGAAGCCAGGCTACAATCAGCAGTGTATGATGGGAGAGAGGCAGCCAAGTGGGGGCAAGGAAGAGGCTGGGGGGACGGTAAAATGCTGCTGCGGAAGCATGCAGGGATTAGGTGGAGAGAGGGTAGGGCAGCTGGATGCAGTCGGGAGGTTAGAGGGAGGGTGGGGGTGGGGGAGAGAAGTTGCATGGGTAAAGGGGGGGGAGGGCGGTATTGGAAAAGAAGAGAAGTAAACAGACTGGGTGCATTGGCGGAATAGAGGGCTGTGTAGTGATGGAATAGGATCAGAGATGGAGCTCGATGGGTAAGGACCATGAGTAACAAAGGTTGAGGCCAGGAGGGTTACGGGAACGTAGATATATTGCAGGCAGAATTTCCACCTGCGCAAATTCAGAAACGCTGGTGTCAGTGGGAAGGATCCAGATGGCATGGGCTGTGAAGCAGACGTTGAAATGAAGAACATTGCACTGGGTGGAGTACTCAGCAACACGGTGGTCCAGTTGTTATTTGGCCACAGTTTGTGGGTGGCCATCCATGCGGACAGAAAGCTTGTTGATTGTCATGACCACATAGAATGCAGCACAATTACAGTCTGTAAAGGCCTCAGTGATACCCTCAGAGTAATTTGAGAGGGACTGCAGATGTGACAGCCACATGTGGCTAGACTGAATGGAAGGGACTTCTTGGTATCGAAAGGGTGGCAGCTGTCGAAGTATAGGTTTTGTTGGCAGTTGATAGATTTTATATGGACAGAGGTACTGATGCAGCCATCTTTGAGGTGCAGATCAACATCAAGGAATGAGGTGTTTTGGGTTAGGTAGGACCAGATGAAGGGAATGGGGGAGAAGGTGTGGAGGTTCTGGAGAAATGTGGATAAGCTGTCCTCTCCCTCGATCCAGATCACAAAGTTGTTATCAATGAGTCTGAACCAGGCGAAGGGTTTAGGATTCTGGGTGTTTAAAAAGTATTCCTCTAGATGGCCAATGAACACCTTGACACAAGATGGTGCCTTGCGGGTGCCCATAGCCGTACCCTGGATTTGTTTGTAGGTAATGCCTTCAAAGGACAAGTAATTGTTGGTGAGGATATAGTCGGTCATGGTGGCTGGGAAGAAGGTTGTTGGTTTGGAATACGTCAGCATTGGGAAAGGTAATGTTCAATAGCAGTAAGGTCATGGACATTAGGGATGTTAGTGTAAAGGGAGGCGGCATAAATAGTGATGAGCAGGGCACCATGTGGCAAAGGTACAGGAACTGTGGAGAGTCGGTGGAGAAAATGTTTGGTATTTTTTATATAGGATGGTAGGCTGTAGGTAATAGACTTAAGGTATTTGTCTATGAGAGCAGAAATTCTCTCAGGGGGGGAGGGACAGTAATCGGCCACGATGGGTCATCCTGGGTGGTTGGTAGGGGAGGGGGGGGGGGGGCGTTGGGTTGTTTGAGGAAAGAGACCAGACAGTGAGGTCATTGGTCTCATCAGATTAGGGACAGACAGGGAATTAAGTCAGCCATGCTCTTTCAAAGGAACCATCCCGGCATTTGCTTGAAGCATTTAGGGAAATCACGGAAAATCTAAATCAAGATGGCTGGACATGGGATTGAACCGCCATCCTCCCGCATGCGAGTGCAGTGTGCTAGCCACTGCGCCACCTCACTTGGTTGGGTTTACGGACTTTAGGAAGCATGTAGAAGGTAGTAGTTGGGGGGAGAAGCAGGGGTAAGGAGAGAGATGCACTTTGCTGAGAGGTCATGGGATGGCCCTGAGGATTTGAGGAGGGACTGGAGATCCTTCTGTACAACAAACACTTTATCCATCAATGATGGTCATCTCAAAACACAAGAAGCCATAAAACATTAGTGAAAAACCATGAAAATAAAACTTACTTTTTCATGTTTCCACCTCCGAAGTCTTCTGTTACCAATAATGAAAAAGTTTCAGGGTTTAGGGATTTAAGAATTACACCATGTGCCTTCCAGTTCTGATTCTTTTCAATACAAATGTCTAAATATTTAGAATTCCGTGTTTCATTTTTTTATTTTCCATTGTACATTATTTCTAATGGTGCAGTCAGGCCTTGTGCAGTCAGAGAAAAAATTAATAATTTTCACGGAAATTTTACTTATATTTTCGAGTGTTTGAAGGAAAGAAAAAAAAAGAGGCAAAAGAGAGAGAAGAAGAAGACAGTTGACAAAATGTCATCTGTATAAACTGATTCACAAACTGAAAACTGACATGTTCAGTGGAGAGACACTTCTGAAATCCAAACTGAATGTGACTACATATCTTACTCTGTAATGGGTTTGTTCTTGCTCTTGTGGATGCTTTTGCAATACCTTCAAGAAGGTGGTAGGGAGTCAAACTGGTTGGTAATTATTAATTTCTGTGTGTGGGGAGGCATCATAATGACGGACTGTAGGAGGATTCAGGGTGACTTGGACAAAATTTTTATTTGGCAAGATGACTGCCAGCTTGCTTTAAATCAGGGCTTAACAAATGGCCGGTTTTGAGCGCGAGTACTCGCGTCTGCTCAGGCACGTGCTCGCGAGTAGGTGCAAGGTCGCTGAGTAGGGAGGGAGGGGAAATGCGCGCGCACGTTTGAATAGGGCCGCAGCGTGCCTATTGAATTCGTGCCGACTGTGTAATGTTTAAAGTACTACTATCAGCTCTAACAGTCACTTCACTGGTTAAGAATCATGTCAAGTCGCCGTTGTGTAACCCCAACCATGCTTTCGCAGTTCAACCCCCATTGGGAGGAATTGTATCTGTTTACAGAAAAAGATGGTGTTGCAAAATGTTTAGTATGTCACAAAATGCTGAATTCTTTTAGGAAATTTAATTTGCAGCGACATTATATGTCATACCACACGAAAGACTACGGAAGTGGAAAATGTGATGGATCAGATCGTGCACAGGAAGTTATTAAAGTTAAAAGAAAGCTATCCGAAGAAGATCTGGACGATGAAGAAAAATCAACTAAGGCAGCTCTCAGAGTGAGTTACAAAATTGCTTTGCTTTTAGCAAAATCCCTGCACCCCTTCACTATGGCGATTTAATAAAAGTATGTTCGGTAGTTGCAGCGGAACATTTGAGTCCATCTCAAGTTGAACAGTTTCGGATTGTGCCATTATCTAACATGACTATTATGCGTCGCATACAGGACATGGCAGACGACGTCCAGAGCCAGCTTGCAAATATCTGTAAGGATTTTATGGCGTACTGTCTAGCTCTGGACGAAAGTGTTGATATCACTGGAACAGTGCAGCTTACCATATTTATTAGAGGTGTTAATAGAGATCTTCAGGTGAGGGAGGAGCTCCTCGATGTAGTAGCCATGAAGAACACTACAACCGGAGGTGATATTTTAAGTAGTGTTGAAGAAAGTGTTGAAAATATAGGATTGTCATGGAATTCTTTAGTTTCAGTGTCTACAGACGGTGCACCAGCGATGACAGGGAAAAAGTCAGGTTTTGTTGCGCTGTTGAAGGAGAATATGCAAAAACTGATCGTGCCAAATGAAATAAGGGGCGTTCACTTTGTGATCCACCAGGAAAACTTATGTGCAAAGAGTATCACTCTAAAAAATGTGATGAGTGTTGTTGTTCGTACAAACAATTATATAAGGAAGCATGGGCTTCAACACAGGGAATTTAAAAGCTTTCTTGAGCATGAAAGCCAGTATGGTAGCCTGCCTTATTACAGCGAGGTCCGCTGGCTTAGTCGTGGCGAATTATTAAATCGATTTTTTTGCCTATTAGATGGGATAAATAAGTTCATGGAAATAAATAACATGTGTGTTCCTGAATTGAAAGAGCCTTCATGGAAATGTGATCTTGCGTTCTTAGCAGATTTAACTAGCCATCTGAATGCTTTGAACATTTCACTACAAGGTAAAGATCTGCTAATTACTCGTTTCATAGATCGAACACAAGCTTTTAAAATGAAATTGACGCTTTGGGTGGGTCAACTGGAAACAGGAAATCTAGCTCATTTTCCTAAATTATCATCCGTGCAAGATGTTCACAAAGACTGTGAACGTTATTCACATAGTTTAGTTGCCCTTAAGGAAGAATTTGATCAACGCTTTCAAGATCTGACAGCACTAGACAGTGATTTTGATCTGTTCTCCTCTCCATATTCAGCGAATATTGAAGAGATTCGTCCTGAGCTGCAACTAGAAATTATTGACCTCCAGTGGGACAGAGAATACAGAGACAAATGTCAGAACAAGAAAAACATTTTGGAATTCTACAGACACTTCCCTCAGGATAGATTTCCTCGTTTGCACAAATTGGCGGCTACAATAATATCAATGTTCAGTTCCATGTATGTTTGTGAACAACTGTTCGCTGCAATGAAATGTAACAAGACGCACCTGAGAAACGCATTGTCTGATCGAAATTTAAACTGCACGCTGCGCCTACAATGCACAAGAACAATTACTCCGAACATAGACGCAATTGTAAAGAGAAAAAAGTACAAGATAACCGAGAATTCCACACTTCAGTGACATCATTTATTGTGTAACAGTTCACAAATTAATATGAATGTAGAGGCATACACTAAGCTAATAAAATTATGTGGCACGTGTACATTCTCCTTTATTTGTTTCATTTGTCGCAGTAATAATTCGTGAGTGATATCCCTGCAGGTGGCTGCGGATTTACATTGACTGACGGCAGCTGTTGTGTGCCCCACGTGACTCTCCCCACTCTCCGCTCTGGTCCGGTAGTGGGGGTAGTGTGCTCGCGCTGCTCCGTGCTCGCGCCTTGCTGCTCACAGCTTGCTCCGCGAGCACGTATGTTGTGAAGCCCTGCTTTAAATGCAGATGGATAAAAGAAACATACACGTAACATTCAAATACAGTATTAACAATATGATCCTTGGTAAATGACTTGAAACCAAATTACTATATAAGGTCAATTATAGAGTAGGCAACTGGTTGACAGTGGTTTATTGGGGAAGTATTGAGCACTTATAAAGAAGAAGTGTGTGGCTGCTTATGTAACCTATTTTTGGAAATTGAGTGTTTGTGATCCCCACCATCCAGTTTAAAAATAAGTCATAAAACCAATTCAGAGGTCTGCTGCTAAACTTGCTTCCAGTATGAGATTATCACATAGACGCTTTGTGTGCTTAAATGGGAATCCTTTAAGGGAAGAAATCTTTTTGTGGAACACTGATAAATTTTAGACAGCCAGTATCTGTGACAGACTGTTAAATCATTCTACTACCTCCAATGCACATATTGCATGATGACTGTACTAACTAGAACTCAGTTTTTTGCATATTTGCATGATAGCATATATAAGTGCATATAAAGGGTATTAGAGTGTATTCAACTAATTTGTGCATCCTTATGCATATATCTTAATTTCTCAGCAACGATTCTTGAAATATAAATATTTCATCACAATACTTTAAGAAGAGGAGGAAGACCCACGTAAATTTCTCTTTTATTGCTCTGCTTGTGTAGAACGATTTTTATCTTTAACATTTCTGAATCCATAAAAGGGCACTAAAATTCAGGATAAGATAGCTATTAACAATTAGTAGCTCCTGATACAGTACAAAAAATGTGCTGCACAACAGCTGAACGTAAACCAAATAGCATTCAATAAATGCTACAAATCTCTAAAGTTCGGTGTGGCCATTGTATCATAAAACTTGATATGGTTTGTGTTACTGTTATCATTGTTGTTGTTGTTGTGATCTTCAGTCCAGAAACTGGTTTGATGCAGCTCTTCATACTACTCTATCCTGTGCAAGGTTCATCATCTCCAAGTAACTACTACAACCTTCATCCTTCGGAATCTGTTTAGCATATTCATGCCTTGGTCTCTTGGTGGACGATAAATAGTTTGGACAAGAAGAGAATAGAAGCTTTCGAAATTTGGTGCTACAGAAGAATGCTGAAGATTAGATGGGTAGATCACATAACTAATGAGGAGGTATTGAATAGAATTAGGGAAAAGAGAAATTTGTGGCACACCTTGACTAGAAGAAGGGATCAGTTGGTAGGACATATTCTGAGGCATCAAAGGATCAACAATTTAGTATTGGAGGGCAGTGTGGAGGGTAAAAATCGTAGAGGGAGACCAAGAGATGACTATACTATGCAGATTCAGAAGGATGTAGATTGCAGTAGGTACTGGGAGATGAAGAAGCTTGCACAGGATAGAGTAGCGTGGAGACCTGCATCAAACCAGTCTCTGGACTGAAGACCACAACAATGACAACAATAACATGAGTACACAAACAACGAAACTACTAACTAGAAACCTGTCGAGAGGTATGAACCATCAAGTGTCGCATAGTCATATACCTTTGTGTGAATCATGATGTGTGTTTGTGCAGCCTGATTCTTCGATCTTATCATCTGGAGATAAGTTGTAGGTTATTGGAAACCACAGAGAATATGAAGGACTTCTGTGATAGAAGTAGATGAATATGGAAAGAGGGGAAAAAATAGGCAGGTACTCCAATGATAAGTAAGTAAGGAAAGAAGAGAAATGGTTGCTAAGATCGAAGAAGAGAAAGAAGATACTCCCAAAGACAGGAAACCCTTTCCATCCCCCTTCCCCAGGATCCCTAGCTCACTAGTACTTGAGTGAAAAGCCAGAGGAGGTATGTTGTTAAATCGTCTAATACAGAACAGACATTCTCACCTTCACCATTGATGTCCCTGAAGAAAATCTTAGCAACCCCTATGGAATGGCAAATGGTGAAGAATCCGTCACACTTGCATGTGAGGGTTGTTTGAAAGATGTGCTGTGTGTGTTCTGTGTTAGTCATGATTCATATGTTGGTGTACAATGTTTTATTGTACAGTACAATACCCACCCCTTCCAAAAATTATACAAACCCTCCCATTTACATCACATTTCATAAAAGGTATAAAATATTCTATACTAAATAGAAAATTATACACTACTGTATAATAGTTGTTTAAATTAGTCATACAATATTGTGTTTTCCATAAATATAATGTCCTATTCAGTTTACTCCATTTATGTTGTCTAGGTATCAATCTGTTTAAATAGTACCATCATATTACACTTTTCACGATCATAATATTCTTGTTCTGCTTATTTCATCTAGAGATCACTGTTCATTCATGATTCTCTTAAGTTTTCTACCTGACTGTCATAACCAGTTTCCTACAAACTAAAATTTAGGATAGTTCAAGATTTTAGAAATAGATTATAGAATAGTTCAAGATTTGAAGAGAATTCTGTGCAGGAAAACTATCTTGGAAGAAACACCGAAAACAACTCGGGGTCTGATGGTCGTCACTCCGCCAGTTAACTCAGAATGTTAACATCCCTGGGGGATAAAGATGAATCCGCCCAAATCCCATGGAACTGATATTAACCAAGGATGTAGAGAGATATCTTAGTAGGGGTAAGATAGATACTGCCTACAGGAAAATTAAAGACGCTGTGGGAGAAAAGGGAACCACATGTATGAATATTAGGAGCTCTGATGGAAACCCAGTTCTAAGCAAAGAAGAGAAAGCAGGAAGGTGGAATGAGTATACACAGGGTCTGTACAAGGGTGATGTACTTGAGAACAATATTATGGAGATGGAAGAGGACGTAGATGAAGATGAAATGGGAGATATGATACTGCATGAAGAGTTTGACAGAGCACTGGAAGACCTAGGTCCAAACAAGGTCCTGGGAGTAGACAACATTCCATTAGAACTACTGATAACCTAGGGAGAGCCAGCCATCCAGCCATGACAAAACTATACCATGTGGTGAGCAAGATGTATGAGACAGAAGAAATACCCTCAGATTTCAAGAAGAATATAATAATTCCAATCCCAAAGAAAGCAGGTGTTGACAGGTGTGAAAATTACCAAACTATCAGTTTAATAAGTCACAGCTGCAAAATACTAACATGAATTCTTTACAGATGAATGTAAAAACTGGTAGAAGCTGACATTCGGGAATTTCAGTTTGCATTCCATAGAAATGTTGGAACACGAGGCAATACTGACCTTATGACTTATCTTAGAAGATAGATTAAGGAAAGGCAAACCTACGTTTATACCATTTGTAGACTTAGAGAAAGCTTTTGATAATGTTGACCGGGATACTCTCTTTCGAATTCTGAAAGTGGCAGGGGTCAAATACAGGGAGCGAAAGGCTATATACAATTCGTACAGAAACCAGATGACAGTTATAAGAGTTAAGGGGCATGAAAGGGATGCAGTGGTTGGGAAGGGAGTGAGCCAGGGTTGTAGCCTATCTCCGATGTTATTCAATCTATGTACTGAGCAAGCAGTAAAGGAAACAAAAGAAAAATTTGGAGTAGGAATTAAAACCCATGGAGAACAAATAAAAACTTTGAGGTTCGCAGATGACATTGTAATTCTGTCAGAGACAGCAGAGGACCTGGAAGGGCAGTTGAATGGAATGGACAGTGTCTTGAAAGGAAGATATAAGATGAACATCAACAAAAGCAAAATGAGGATAATGGAATGTAGTCGAATCAAATTGGGTGATGCGAAGGGTATTAGATTAGGAAATTAGACACTTAAAGCAGTAAATGAATTTTGCTATTTGGGGAGCAAAGTAACTGATGATGGTCGAAGTAGAGAGGATATAAAATGTAGACTGGCAATGGCAAGGAAAGCGTATCTGAAGAAGAGAAATTTGTTAACATCGAGTATAGATTTAAGAGTCAGGAAGTCATTTCTGAAAGTATTTGTACGGAGTGTGGCCATGTATGGAAGTGAAACAGGGACAATAAATAGTTTGGTCAAGAAGAGAATAGAAGCTTTCGAAATGTGGTGCTACAGAAGAATGCTGGAGATTAGATGGGTAGATCACGTAACTAATGAGGAGGTACTGAATAGAATTGGGGAGAAGAGGAATTTGTGGCACAACTTGACTAGAAAAAGGGACTGGTTGGTAGGACGTGTCCTGAGGCATCAAGGGATCACCAGTTTAGTATTGGAGGGCAGCGTGGAAGGTAAAAATCATAGAGGGACACCAAGGCATGAATAGACTAAGCAGATTCAGAAGGATTTAGGTTGCAGTAAGTATTTGGAAATGAAGAAGCCTGCACAAAATAGAGCAGCATGGAGAGCTGCAACAAACCAGTCTCTGGACTGAAGACAACAACAACAAAACATTGGTAAGTTGATCTGTGTACCACTTAATCTTCTTCTTTACATGTTTGCTTTTAAGACTAATTTTTATAAGAGGAGAAAAAGTATACCACAAATCTAATAAATTTTAATGAAGTTTCATTTATTCCCATTTGACATTGGTATATACTGTCCCACTACATATTTCTAGGTTTCAGCCTGAATTGGTTCACTATTTCTTCCTCTTGCCCTCTGACCCATGCTACCTTTCCTATAGCATTGGCATATGTATTAGAAGGGAATCCTACAGTTTTGTTTTGGTTAAGACTAAGGAGTATTTGACAATGGCCTGCAAATCCCCAACCAACAATAGTGACAGCGTACAAATCCTTTTCAAAGTTAACAATGGTGTTACTGATACATGTTCCAATGGTGTTACTGATACATGTTCCATCACATATGGCATTTCTACAGCTATTATATAGACTGAACAATCTGAGGTGGTTAGTAATGACTTACTGACTTGGTCCGTCTCATTTCTATATTGAAGTCCCCACAGACAGCAATTTTTTACTCAAAGAAAATACCCATGGTATCACTTGGAGAGCTGGAGATACTTATAATGGTCAGGTTACAATCCACAAGATTTACACAACTGAATTCCCCATCTGTTTCAGAACAGTATGTGCTATGATCTATTTTTGTGAATCTTGTACCGTCTTAAACAAACATGCCTGCCCCACTCTTTTTTTCACTTCCCAACACATTACATCGGTAGCAACATGTCCCTGAGAAACAAAGAAAACTACCTCATTACTCCTCAGTCAATGATCTGAAACACATATAACATCTACTTTTTCGTTACTGCAGAAATGCTCAAATACCACAATTTCTTCCTAATGCTACATAAACTCACTTACATCACAGTTAGTGTTTTATTAATATGAGGATATTTTTTGGTCATATTTACAGTATTCAGTGTCACATTCTGTCCTGTGTCCTGGTGAGGTCCCAAAAATCCTTGAGAAGCACAGGTTTCCTGCACCTCATGGATTGTGTCTGGGCTGTGGTTAGTAGCTTGCTGCTACTGCTGTTTTTTTCCATCTCTGTTTTCACTGATGATGGCACTGCTGTTACAGATACCTCGGGTGCTTGATTTGCACTATTACTGTGCTCTCCTGTGAATTTCTGGTGTTTCTTTGAGATGTTTCTGGAAGCTGAGAAATCTTCATACAGGGTAGCCCACCATATGTTGTATCAGGCACATTATCTGACTTTGTTCTTCTGATTCTTCCAATGAACTGGTGTCATTTGAGATGTTCCCTTCCTTTAACACCAGCTAACAGGTGGCTGGGAGTGAAGTAAAATTACATTTGATTCTTTACATAGCATACATGAGAGGTGTGACCTCTGTAGCATCACCCTGCAGTATCTGAGATCTTATCTTATTTACCATTTCTAAATCTTTCATATTATAATGTTTTTTTTTCCTCTCTTTTTTCCTTGTCTATTTAAGTGAGAACAGTGTGTAGTGTGGAATCTTCCCAAAATTCCTAATGTTCACAAATATCGCATTTTCAAAACGACAGCAGATATTCCACATCTCTGTATTACCACTTTCAGTATTTTTGTTGACACACGACCGCTCTGCCAAGTCACGTTGATGTGACACTGGAAAAAGGATGATATTTGTTCCTCTCAGCTCACATAGTCTTCTTTCAAGTGAGATTAAGAGGGTTTTCTTTTTTTTTTATGTCTTTCAATCCCACCAGGAACATGGAAATGTCTGTGTTAGTTAGTAAAGAAATGTATGATGTGACTGCACTAAATTTCATTCCTGGCTTTGTTATGCAAGTTAACTTCTGACTGCTTTCACTCCTATTTCATCCGCTATACTTCACTCCTGGCTGTCTGCATACAGCTCAATTTTACTTGTGCTACCTGTTCAGTAATTACCGACTTCCGGTCTCCCTTGGCAGCACATGAGGTCTTGTTTTGTACTGTTTTTTCTTTCCTTTTTGTTAAGCGAGTCTAATGGTGCCTCAGGAGAACAGCTTAACAGTGGCAAATTTTTTGAGACCACTTTCACATTTGGTTACTTAAACAGTGGCAGCAATATTCTGCTTCCAATAAATTATAAAGGTTTAATAGTTTACTGTGTAAAAGTTTTCTGGGATATTTAATTTGCCCTGAATTACTACTGTCTAAGGCTGCTGCTTTCCCATTCTTCATAGTTTTCAATACTAAAATCAACTCCTCCATAGTTATTTCATTTAGTCCCCCCTAGATATATTTCCCTCCACACCCATGGTTTTTGGTGTGTCCAATAAACTAATCAAAAATGTTCAAATGTGTCTGAAATCTTATGGGACTGCTAAGGTCATCAGTCCCTAAGCTTACACACTACTTAACCTAAATTATCCTAAGGACAAACACACACACTCCCACGCCCGAGGGAGGACTCGAACCTCCGCCGGGACTAGCCGCATAGTCCATGACTGTAGCGCCCTAGACCACTCGGCTAATCCTGCGTGGCAATAAACTAATCCAGCCCCTTAGTCAAATTATGCCATAACAGACATTTTTTCTTCACTCATATTAATACTTGTACCCTATGGAAGAAAAGATGTTTTATCACTTCTTACTCAGTGATATTTAAAGAAATTGTGTCTATTTTTGTTTTGTATTTTCACGGCTTTATATGACAGTGGCTCTCCATGAATACCATCTTATGTGTTACAAACATAACAACCTGAGGCTTGTTGGTAAGTGACTCTCAGAATTATTTTTAGAATAATTATTATTTCTTTTATAAATATTGTGATAGGTTGGAAAAGAGTTCATCACTTACTTCATACATGCCCTTGGCTTCTTCAGCTTCTTGGGAGAAAAATGTTAACCCTTAATTCTTAATGTACATCTTCCTTTATGATGCTTTGTCTACTGATTTCTTTATTGCATTTTAATGTTTGACCACTCAGCTCCAGTATCATTAGGAATGTAGTTAGTTCCTAATTGCTCTATCAATGTGTTGTGATAAAGCACTTCAATATGTATTTCTTCCAACAAATAAACTTTATGAACTTCTTGTTGTTATATTATTTGTGATATGTACTTCTCCATTTAGGAAACCTCTCTATCTGAAATATGGTGAAATCGTCAGATCCTACATGGTTAACTGACTGTACGTTATTTGCCTTTTCCTGTTTCTTATATCTTTCTTCCTCCATTATAGCAAGATGGTCTCTTCTTTAACCTATAAGAGTACTGTACCTGAGCAAATAAAATACAGGTGCAATGATAAATTCATTTTTAGCTTATGGGTCATTCCATGTTAAAGAGACTTTGTGACAAAAAAATTAAAATGACAATATTACAAATATAACCTTAAAAATGCCAAGTTAAAAGTACATTTGTTCATTGCAAAATAATCATGAACATGAAAAAATTAAATTTCTACCTTCACTAAGCGTTTAAAGTGCACTACTCTATGATACCACAGAGAGGTATGTTTTATGCTATTTCCAGATGAGTATTAGTTGTGTTATCTATGGCTGATTGTTCTATTGTTGCAAAGAATATTGAAGTCAACATTGTTATAGCTCATAATAATTCATTTTCTTTATTTTGTTAGTTTTATAATATATATGCAGCTTGTAACCCCCCTAACAAAAAAGATACAAAAGTTTAATTTGTAATCTAGTAAATTTGTTCTGTACAATACCTTTCTGTAAAAGTGAGGTTATGCACATGTTTTACAATATCATACCATTACATGGCGTTTTGAAATCTTATTTAATACTCTTAGAGCTGTTACGGGTGTTACTAATTTTTGTTTCGGGTGTTACTTAACACATGTGTAACACCCGTAACTTGAATTGGAAGGTTTAATGCCACCTTCATCTTTGGTAGGTCTAGGCCCTACATTTAAATTATAACCAAAGGGTATTATTATGAATGAAAAAAGTTTTTTTAACTATGTTTATTACATATGAAAACAGTTTTAAGCATGAAAACTAAAATTTTTATTCCTCTGCATACATTTCTTTAAGCACTACACCTACATTATAAAAGTTAATTAGAGCATTAACCTGACTCAACTGATGTTCTCCTAAAATGTTAATTATACCCAAAATTCTTTAGATTACATATAGTTTATGTTTTCCATTCTAACTTTTCCAAGAACAACAATATTTCTAACCTCAGTTTTAAATTTTATATAGGCCCAGTAAACTGCTTATTGAGGCAAATTCTAGTCATTCATAAGAGCCTATGTTTAACAATGTACTGTGCTGGGCAGTTCAAAAACAAATATACTCTGTCCAATCTATGTTATTTTGAGAGAGACTTTGGACTGACAGTTGAGTGGAATTTTTTGCCAGTTCACATGGTAAAGGAGCCATGGATGGCATTGGAGGTGCACTGAAGAGGAGCATGTGTACAGCTGTTAGATCTAGGAAAATTATTATTAACAACACAATTGACTGTTATGACTACACTCTGAAGAATTTTTCTAAAATTAAGGTATTATGTGTTGATAACATAACAGTGGAGCATAACCGTCCTATTTTGGATGAAAGGTGGAAAATTTTACAAGGGATTCCTCAAATTCAGGGCTGCCATCACTTTTGGCCTTATAACACAACTGATTTGCTGGTTTCAAAAACAGCAGAGTCATTAATGACAAGGGTGTCAGTATTTATTACTGAGGAGGCCAAAGTTAAAACATTACATGCAAAAAGATGCATAAACTTCCATGAAGTGTGCAGTTCTGATGATTCTGATCAGGAGACTGTTTCACTATCTGAATCACAAGACAATATTGGAAGTGCTTGTGAGTTAAGCCTAACTAATAAAATTGAAAAGTCTGATTTAAAATTTGGGTTATTTGTCTTGGATGACATTCCACATGACAAAAAGAAGCCAACCCTATCCAAAATTCAATACTGTTACTTGGGAATCTGCCAGAGTGAGGTTGAAGAAGAGGAGGATGTGAAAATAATGTTTCTGAAGTCAGTAGGAAAAAGTAAAACACTTTTTAAACTAGATGAAACTGATGTTTGTTTTGTGAAATTCAGTCAAGTACTATCTAAGGTAACAACACCAGAAATCAAACAACAAGGGAACCGTTTGTACTATGACTTCAATTTTGAATTGGATGTTGCTGAAAAAGATTATTAAAAAGTTTTTAAACCTATCAATAATAAGAAAACATTTTTGTCATAAATTTGTTAGGCCTACAAAATGAGGTAAATGTAAGTAACGATATCTTGGCCTAGTTGTGCTTTAAAACTGTAACAAATTTTTTTGTTTAATAAATAGCTTTATCCTTCAAATATGTTTTCTTAAGTACATACTTCTATTCCAAATAAACTATAATACTTCTTTTCTTTTTATGCAATTGTAAGAGGCAGATTTATTCCTTTAAGAATGAAATCTGATGCATCTATGTAACACCCGTAACATTTAATGTAACACCCGTAACAGCAAAAAATATATAAATACTGAGTTATGATGTCCAAAAAGATAAAAATTTATATTTCAAAATAAAATTTGGGGCAATACCTCGTAACAGTTGTTTTACAAGAATAAAAGCTTCATCAAGTTTGCAGAAATTAGAGAATTCCCTAACTCATAATAGGGGCCAGGTCTACTTTTGGTAACACCCGTAACACTACTTTTTTGAGTAATAACCAGGAGAAGAATAAAACAATTCCAGTATCAACATTTATAACATGAAATATAATGTAAGCCTTAAAAGTTTTCAATATTAAATCCAATAAATATTTTTCCTTACATTATTTTTCCTGATTTTAAGGTGTGTGCATGTAACACCCGTAATTATGGAATTGCCCTTATCCTTCTCATATGTTTTGATGTAAAACATTGATTCTTTCACATATATACACATTTTACAAGTTTTAATGAGAAATGAAGGATATATTATGCAACTGATGGGATGCACATTCCTAACTCCTCTGCTACTTTCCTCTTCCCTCAATTTTTGTTATCATTCTCCACAGTATATAAATATGGCAAGGAGTTACTTAATCCAATTCCATACTCCTAAAGAAATGCACAGTAACAGATTAAGGCCTACCTTCACTGTGTCAAGGCACTGCGTGAAGCAACAAGCACCAGCTGAGGCGACACCACCCATCCACCACGTAGCGATACGCCTTTCTTCTCCTGTATTCCGCATCATTATCTGTAGACAACAGAGACAGTCATTGGATATATGTAGTTGCAGCGCAGTACAAGACACATCACAAAGGTAATATCTTACACAGATAAAAATTAAAAACAGCACAACTGTTATGGCTGTTTCCTTTTACAAAAGGAAGGATCAATGAAATTACTTGCCTGTTGGTCCACATGGAAATTCAGTTTTGAAATAAAGAAATAACAATCAAAAAGTTCTAACATTCTGAATGGTGACTGAACTATCTCACCTTATAACCAAAACAAAACTAATATAAACTGAAATATGAAAAATTGAGCAGAATCTACAGGCTCTGTTTCATCCAAATCACATGAACTTTTCGTAATTTTATATGCATTATGCCCACACATTAACATGGTTCGAAGCAATATTGACTGTTAACACGAAACTAAGATTTTTATCTTACATATTAATTTCATTTATTTCAAATGTTGAATGGCAGTTTTCTTCTCTATTTTCCTCCCTCTTCGTTATTAATATTGTTCATTTTATTTTAGGCTTATTGGAATACAAATTAAGATGTTTGCACAGAATGATCCATTGTATCTGACTATGGAATGCTTAAGGGGGAATATCACAATCTACATCATTAATGAGTATTGTGTGAAGCAAAAATTTTGAGATGAGGAAATAGGAATGTGATGAGCTAAGGTCATCCGGAATCCAAAATTAGTAATACGATTTCCATAATTCTCAACAGTGAAGCTTTATGTATGTCAAACTTCACACTCATATGCCTGTATTCTGTTTTCATTAACAGCCTTTAACAATCACAAAATACTACAAAGGTATCAAGGGCAAGGATGGGGAAGTAATCGGTTGTATCCTTTCCAAGGAATTATTCCGACATTCGCCGTAAGTTTTCGGACAACCACGAAAAAGCTAAACCTCGATACCCGGACGCCATTCCAGCAACAAATGAAACTCCTTTCCGACAATAAGTATGCAAAGCAGGGCATATTAAACTACTGCTGCAAGACAATCCTCCGGACTGACAGACTAAAACCATCCCACTAGTAATAACAAAACTATCAAGCTTTCAAAGCGACTAATAATAGTCTGTGATTTCAATTGCTTCTGTGGCTACGGATGGAAATTATTTTTCATTTGTAGTAGCACTACTCCATTTTGAAATCATTTACTGGGCAAGCAGATGACACGTGTTTTATTTTCATCAGGAATGTAAACAAACATACCTTGCTCGCCACATTTATTTAGCAAAGATGTTCAAGCCAAAAACAGTGACTTTGACCGACGGCTCGCGTTTACCACCATGCTTCTTACTGAATCATATCTAGAAAATACCGTGTATTTACTGGCACTTTTACTTCGTGTGTACTGTAGCTAATGTTAGCAACTGTTGAGATGTTTCAGTTCCTTTCGACGAATGAGGGAAGGGACGTGATCACGAGTTTACCGTGAATAATCTGTCTCCAGTTTCTTTCAATTATTGTTTACAAGGACACAGCGATACCAGAGGACATTATGGCCATCATATTTGCATTAATCTTATCTTATCTCCAAGATTCTACTTTAGGACACAAGTAATTGCGAAGACTATATAGATACTTGATATTTCGTATTATCGCGAAAGATGTCAACAGTTTGCTGTAGGCTTCATCGTATAAATCTTGAAAGTTGATTCCTTTGTAGCACTCTTCATCGAAAGAGGAGTTTAGTCAGGAGCTGTCATCTCATTTTCCTACATTTCTAGTATCCAATAATTAATCTAATGTTCTGCCTCTAAACTTATATACCGTCGAATTGTTTACCTTATGTAAATAACAGAATTTTCATTTAGAAAATATTTGTCCATTACTTTGCATCGTTGGACCCATGTCAAGATAGCGTCTTTACTTTAGAAAAGCTTTAAGCCAGTATAATTTGATGGTAACACTTCTGTGACATAATATGAAATTTATAATTGGTTTGAGTATGACAAGACTGCCTACTTCATATACATGAATATCCGTCAACGGTGATTGTTAATTGCTGCCTTTCAACGGGCGATAGGATTACTTGTTCAAGCTAACATGTGGTCTTGCGGAAGATATTAGCTATAACTTCATAATGTTTTTTTTTCATATGAGCAAATAGTTTATGACGAAGATTTTTGGCAACATAAAAATATCGAACTGACCATTGTTGTTGTAATCGAACTATGACAGATTTCAGTAAAGGGACGAGCACACGGTGCCTTGTTTCTGTTCAGCTTTGAGCATAAATTTCTAACAGCGCAACTACTCACGCGCATTTTTGCATGCGTAATTTCCTGGAAATGAGGCCGTGCGAAACAGCGCATTGCTCCGCGTCTTCGGTGGAAATCTCTGCGCTTTTCAGCAGAAGACAGTAAGCTGTGGCCCATATGTATTTCATTGTGTCGTGTGTTGAGCTATTTATGTGTAATAATGTCTGTTGACTCCAAGGGAAGTACCTTAAATTACAAAGAAAACTTACATGAAATGCCACTCCTAAAGATTCTTTCAATAAAAATTTGAGATGCGATGCACTGAGCGTTCAGTATTAGATAGAAGAGTTTCCGATCATATTACTGTAAAGAAGAAGATACAGTAAGTTTCTAAGTGGAATGAGGAATGAGCCAGAAATGTATGAAAACTGTGGACGAATATTCATGTTATGGCAACTTAATAGCACAGCTACTGAGGAGCCTGACATCTTTTAGTAAAGAAGCTCTTCAATAAACTACTAGAAATAGACAAAAAAATTGAAAAACACATAATTCGTTCTAGTGGTTTCTGTCGTCTATGAAATTCCCAAAATCGTCGATTCTGAGGACGTTTAATCTACATATATTTTTTCAAGATTAATGTTATGTAAACAACATTTTTATACAATATACAAATGAAGCACTGAAAGGTAATTAACCTTAACATAACGACTAAGAATCTCCCTTAAGTATTTCTGAGTTTCAGGAGTAGTCGCTGAAATGCTTTGTTTGAAATGCGAAATAAATAGTCCGAAGCGGTATGTAAGTCACCGGTTAAGGAAAAGAGATGTTATTGCCAACCTTATCACTGCTGTTTCTCATACAGAAAATTTCCTTCTGAAATTTGCAAATGAGTCTTTGTCGTCATTTTGTATTTCTAACACCTCTGTTATTTAGAAACTTCTTTACCCACAGTCTCCTTTGTGTTTTCTTTTTCTGTCGACTTTTAATCACAATGAACGCCGAACAAACTTCCAAGCAAAGAAGCGGGTCCCTAGCTTTCTTGAGCAATGAGGCACCATGTGGGCGCGAGAACGCCCACCCGTTCTTTACACAGTTTGTTGTGCATCCTCGAGCGTCCGCGATTGCGCACGAGGAAAGAGGAACCGTATGTACGAAACTAAAGAACAACGATTGGCACTTGAGACCTATCGTTGAAAATGTAATTTGCTGCTAAATCAGACCCAAACAAGCTGTGATATATAGATTATAGGTTTAATAACACAGTAGCAGGAGCAGGAAGATGGCTGGTAGAAACTGCTTTCTAAGTTAATCAGTGGAGTGCATTCTGGCGAAACAACTGAGGTACTGCTTCGGTAATAATAACTGTAACAATATATAAAGTAAGTAATCACACAGCTAAGCCATGTCTCCGCAATATCGTTTCTTTCAGGAGTGCTAGTTCTGCAAGGTTCGCAGGAGAGCTTCTGTAAAGTTTGGAAGGTAGGAGACGAGGTACTGGCAGAAGTAAAGCTGTGAGGACGGGGCGTGAGTCGTGCTTGGGTAGCTTAGTTGGTAGAGCACTTGCCCACGAAAGGCAAAGGTCCCGAGTTCGAGTCTCAGTCCGGCACACAGTTTTAATCTGCCAGGAAGTTTCATATCAGCGCACACTGCTGCAGAGTGAAAATCTCATTCTGGAATCACACAGTTAATCAACAACATCGAGATAAAACCGTTAAATTTGTATGAAACACACAGAACTGATACGTTTATTGCGTTACATTATTCATAGAGCATTGTGAGCCAAGCTAAAGCAACATATACTATATGCTTAGCTGGACAGTAACAGTCTTTCACTCGCACTTCTGTTGGTCACAGATGGTGTGCGTGTTTTTCTGCCACAACCGATGCATAGCGCTGTCGCAATGGCACCCATACAGTAGTTTCACAGGCGGAGACAGACGGGGGAGGGGGGCAGGACCAGGAGGTTGCCTCCCGGTATGAGCACCCTTGTTCAGAAGGATATAATCCAGAGTAAGGCTAGTTGCACACACACCGATTTTGGCCGGCTGATAAAATATCGGACATCCACATTCCGGTAGTGAACCAATGAAGAGCATTGGAGCTTGCACACTGGCTGACCACGGGCCAGCGCCGTAAAAAAGTCGGGTAGCAACCGGTCATTGCCACTGTAGACCACCGGCGCCTTGCCGGTGTCGGGAATACATTGGCCCACGTGATCAAATAGGAGCTTGCACACTCACCGATTGTTTACCGGCCATCCTCCCTCCTAAGTTCTCGTGGTACTTTCTCGATGTACAGTCGACTTTGTGTGTATAGGAGTAAAATATAAAATAGTAGCTCAGCAGTAAGTTCTGTACATGTTTCCAGTGGGTTACGAGATAGACATTGATACACTTATTTAGCTAGTGGAAGAAAGACCAGCTTTGTGGGACAAAACTATAGACACCTTTAAAAACGGAAATGCGACAAGAGATGTATGGAGACAAGTTTGCTGCGAACTGAATCAGGATTTGAGGAAATGAAGAGCAAAGAAAAAATGCATTTGGTAAGTAGCATATTATGTTTCCAAATTTATTTGTTCTTTAAATCATGTCTTCTATATTTGTCATATGATATTATGCAAATAAAAAATTTCTTGTAGCTCATGTTAAAAATAATTTAAGGGCAACCAAACTGAAAATTTGTATTATCGCTATAATTTTTTAATATATGATACTTTTTTCTTTAGAGTCTTGGCATGTATGTCTGATAATCATTGCATAGCATAATAATTTTTATTAAAAAATACTGTAAATACTATTAAAGTAAAGTAGATTAAAATGTTCGAAGGTAAAAGTAAATAAAACCAGAATATAATTAAGGTAAAAATGAGTCCCTTCACTTTGATATACTGGACATAGAAAATCTTGAAAAAGTTTTATTAATAACAGCCATCCATAAATTAAATTTCCCTTACAGTAAAAACGATTCCAGCTCTATCTCTATTTGTTATATACACATATATAACAAATAGTTAACACTGCGGCTGAGGTAATGGGGGTAAGGGTGCCCTTAAGTTACTACTGTAATTATCAAGAGTAATTCAGCTTTCATATTACTCATATCTTACGCATTTGCCAGGGAACAATCCCAATAGTTGACACAAGATATTTTCTTAATATATTTTGAACATTGTTTGCTTGAAGATCATCTCGTGCTGTGGGCTCTCCAGTTAAATTTTTCAGTCCAGTGATCTTCTGGCAAACACTCATCCCAGTCACAAACAAAATTGTGAAGAACAACATACATTTTGATAATGTCAACTGCAAAATCAGGATATTCATTTATAGGCCTGTGGAAGACACGCCATGTGTTGCTCAATATTGCAAAAGCACACTCGACATGACGCCGAGCTCTAAACAAACGATAACTGATATCCTCTTTTCTAGTGTTGAATGTGTTCCACTGTATGGCCGCATCAAATGCTTCTGAAGGCCAAATGCTTCTCTCCGACAAAGTAGTAGGAAACTTTCAGAGATTCTGTTTTCAGTAAACATTTTTCTTCAGGTAGTTGTAGTGTGTTAGTCAATACCCACTGCCAAAGAGCAGATCACTTGAAAATCGAGGGATCGCAATCTTTGCCAAAACTTCCAACGTTAACATACACAAAATTATATTTTGAATCTGCTACTGCCGTTAACACTACAGAGTAATAGCCTTTGTAATTAAAATACATGGATCCACTTCTTGTTGGGCAAATTATGTGAACATACAGCAGCTATGCAATGCAGAAAAATCGCATTTTTTCAAAATCAGAAGCAATGGACTCAAATTTATCTTTGGAAAGTCCAGGTACACATTCTGTCTTCGTTACTGACCAAACAGCTTCGCACACTTCTTTTACTATTTTTCTTGCAGTAGAAATGCCAATTCTGAAGTAGTAATGCAGATCGGTAAAGGTGCACACACTTGCAAGGTACCTGGAAAAAATTACCTGTTTCAATTTAGCAGCAATAGTCCATGGTAAATATGAAATAGTAATATAAGAATGACATCGCTTTAAATGTGAATGTATGCTTTCCCGGCGTATACAGCTGGCGAAGAGTTCTTGGGCTTCGAGCCGGGTGGCGGTGTCTTCAAACTGCGACGTTTCGACGAGTGATATACTCATCATCTTCTGGCGAAGTCAGAAGATGACATCGCTTTAATTTTCTAATCCATCTACAACTCAGCACTTCAACAACATCCTGATAAAATTCCAAACGTAAAGAGATCACATGTACAATTAACTTACACAACTATTACTTGGTATGTCTCCCACAATTTGAATTTAATCTGCAACTCAGTTAATCCACACTCAGATTACCGAGTTTGTGTATCATTGTTTCGGGAAAAGCAGTAACGAAGAGATGGGGCAATCTTCATGACATTAAAAACTACGTCTATGCTGACCAAATGCAGTTATTGAATAAACTGTACCAGTCCAGAAAAGTTGTAGAAAGTTTTGAAGATACTAGTGTTATCAATGATGATCGAGATGCTGATGATGAGCAACCTCAACAATCATTTGTGGAGGAAATCGAAAGCAACGAAAACAATACTCGTCATAGAAAATGCCGCTGCCCAGATGAAGTTGAACTAAAAATGTTGAAAGCCTTGGAACAACCAACACAAAGTGCCCAAGAGTTGTTCTTCCAAGGACTTCTACCCCACCTAAACAAATTTGATGATAGTGAGTTTTCGAATTTAAAGTTTATAGCAATTTTTCTAATCCAAATTCAGAATTATCTGATACAGTCCATACAGTTCCTACTATAAAGCAGGAAATTGTGGATGTTCCTTTTGTAAGGGTCATGGTTGATCAATCTTCAGATGTGATGCATAAAGCACAGTTTTCTATTATTCCACATTATGTATATGAAGTACAGACAAAGGAAAGATTGTTGGCGTGATGTGGTGTAAATAGTGACAAATACGTTCAGGCTATTTCTGTACTTATGTAGCACTTCTTAATCACGATTCGAATTTAATGAAAAATTGTTTGCTCAAATGTTTGAAATAATAGTGACTATGGTGGGAAATCTGTATAGGGTTTAAGCAAAAACTCTAAGTCACATTTTCTGAAGCCATATTTTTCCAGTGTTGAGCACATGTACTAAATCTCTGTTTGTCTCGAAGTACTAGCCAAATAGTGAAGTGCAAAATACACTGCTGGAAAAAAATGCAATGCGCTAAAGTACAATGTAATTTTATAAACAAGTGATGTGACAGGTAGTTCATCATTGTAGCACTATATGGTAACAAATTCCGACCAAATGAAAAATATATGCCTGAGAAAATGGTGCCTAAACAGTCGCATCAATACACAGTGTACTCCCTTCTAACATTCTTCTCCCTTTCAAATGATCATAAAGATTCCAAATGGTATTCTGCAACAAACATCTTGTGTCTTTCGTTACAAATCGGGGATGGGTCTTGCAGGCCATAGAAAACACGTAAGTTCCCACTTCATCAAGTCCCATGCATGTTCAGTTGGCGAGAGGTCTGATGATCTTACGGGCTGTGGTAGTTGTACACCATAATCAGAATGTTGTGTAACAGTTTCTGTATGTGGACATGCATTGTCCTGCTCGAAAAGCACATCAGCTTCCAGTCAAAGAAATGGCAGTAGTATAATAATGACAGCCTGTGAAATGTAACAGGCTCCGGTTACTTGATCCTGTGAAAACACCAAATGTTGCCGCCAAGCTGTAACTGATGGCCACGCACAGCATGAAGCCTTGTTTAGGAACCATGTGTTGTGGACGAATGTGTTCTAGAACAGGCAGATCATCAGGTCTACGCCATGCACTTGTACATCCACTACTCATAACTGATGACAATAGTGTGTCAGTCCACTGTCCACTCGACTCTTTCATGACTCACGAGTAGCCATCCTAGTTGGGGTAGCCTGGCCAAAGGCGCAAGTGATGTTAGTCCAGCTGCAAGCAGACAGTTCCCAAGAGCCCATGGTGACACAGCAGGTGCTACATGTGCCTGGATTTTGTCACTCGATGACGCTTTGTTAGCCACTGCTGCTCGCATAATGCATAGTGTTTGACATGCACCTGTAGTGTGTGGAAGTCCAGATCTTGAGCTATGGGTGAAGGTACGTTCCGCAGATCACTGTAAATGCGGCGACAAGCCACTGATACAGTGTGCAGCAATCCATCGACATATCCATCCAGATTCCTGCAGGCCCACAGTGTGACTGTGCTCAAATGGCTGAAGCTGTTCATTAGGAATACATGCTTTTGACTGGGCATAGTTGTACCCTAGAATGAATGCTACAAACACTGTTCACCTCTAAATGCAGTAGTTACTCCTGCAGAGTCGAAACAGGGTGTTCACAGGTTGGCCTTCCGAGCGTCATCTGTTTGCAGATGACCATGACAAGTGAATAATTAACACTAGCCCTCAGTATGCACATATTACATCCAGCTGCTAGTGAACAAGGTCCATGGTGGGTGCTGCAATTTTTCTGACAATTTATGCTTTAGTTCACTTAATGAACCTGCACCTTGTTTTTCAAGAACTTACAAATATGTTAAATTTTTCGATAAATATTTGTAACATCATCTTCCACATGTCTGTCCAACATCATCTCACACACATCTGTGCAGTGTGATAAAATTATTCATCAATATTGGTAAATACTGTGTGCAGAGCCAGATGTTTTTAGTGCAATGCTAGAAAATCCTCAAGAAATTAATTCAGATGTTTTAGCATCAAATAATGGCTTTTTGGCACTTATTGAAGGTTTCACATTTGTTTTTCTCTTGAACACATTTGACTAAATATTTAGCTTTGCCAATGTGTTGCACAGCATCCTACATAACCAAGTAAACGATATTTTGTACTGTGAACAAAAAATCAAAGAAACTCACTGCCTCGTAGCTATACTCTGTGACAAGTGAGAACAATATTTTAAGAAACCGTGTCTCCTGCAAGAGAACACTCAAAGAGGAAAAGTATCAACTGCAAACACATCTATTGAGAACTGTCTGATAACATTGATATCTACTTGGGTTTAAGGTTTCAAGATTATTCTAAACTGAAATTTTTAAATTTATTCTCGCATGAAAACTATGGACGATATTCCAACCAGTCCTCTGGGAGCAGCTTCCAAAGTCTCTTAGACGCATATGGAAAATTATTTGATGACATTCGATTTGAAAAAAAAAAAGAGCTGACTGTAGTGTACTGTAATGAATTGTTTAGAAATAAAGCCATGAGCGAACTTGCAAAATTACTGATCTCTAATTCAAAGCTAAATGCAAGTTTTCAACATTTTAATTTTTAGTGTCATTACCATATACAATCCCTGTGAGTACATCTTCAGTAGGAAGGTCAATTTCAGTGCTGAATAGAATCAAAAGCTGCATTAAGAATTCTGCTGCATAAGAGAGAGTATCTTAGCTTGGAATTATTTCAGTTGAAGCTCACCTAGTAGAAGAATTCTGGAAGAACGACTATTTCTTTGAGTAAGTCATCGCAAAATTTGCTTCCTAGGAGATAAGAACGGAAATTCAATTTCGTTGATCTTGCAGAGGTGATGTACCAAAGAGTCAGGGGTGAGTTTGAAGCCAAAAACAAGCTTTTTCTATTAATGTCGGTTTGTAGGATTATACATTAACATTAGGTCTAACTAATTCATTATCTGTGCTTTTAATGTAAACTGTTACCAGTTGTGATTTCGAACTTTAACATTTATTCTTTTAATTTAAAATATTACCAGTTGTGAGTGTTATTGAGACGAGCCTGGCCCTTGATTTGCTATTGTTTACTTAAAATTATAAAAATTATAATTACATTATTAATTGATAATTTAATCAATTTATATGTTACTGATTTATTATAATATTTAGTGCTTTACTGTCTGAATGATCACTGCTCACCACTGAAGTTAGTTCCATTAAAGTTTAGCAACAAGCATCTTTCATTTCACTGGAAGTATTTTAGAGAACTGCTGCTTGTCTATAACATCAACTGTTTACACAACGTCAATACAACCTGTTCAAACATATGATTTAATATTGGTGAAATGTGAATACTATGTAAATTGAAGTTCGAGGGGAGAGAAAACAAAGGAAAGGAAAGGGGCTAATATGATGGACATGTCTGAAAGAACACACAACACACATTCATATCACAGAAATGTAAATAATTCAATTATTCTTTTATAATGAACAACTTAACTCTGTACTTTTTCTATTACTATGTCAATAAGGCCATAAAATCATTTCGAAGTATCGATGACGAGGTCATTAGAGACAGAGCTGGCTTGAAAGAATATGAGGAATAGTACAGACTGTGCCCTTTTCAAAGCAAATCTCCTGACATTAGCCTTAATCAGTTAGGGAAATCATCAATGTTGTGAATGAGCCTTCACATGTTAAGTAATATTGTCAAAGCATCTATACATTTACCATTTGAGGGTGCATACTGATGTATTGTCAATATCAGAAAACTGACGAGCAGTACTGGTGGCACCAAAGACTGTATATTCACAGTACTGTCAATATTCTCTGAGCATGTGAGGTCGAGTAGTGACGGTTTGACGATATTCGTCTCTAGGATGATGACAGAGTTTCATGAAACAATCACACATTAGTGTGCACTGTTATGTTTCCAGTTCATATTTGTGCATATTGTAACACATTCGTTCTTCCCTCTCGTGTTTTACATAAATTTGACGAATTATCGTTTTCATGTTAAACAAAATAAAACACATTGGTGTGCTATGAGAGAAAATAACGACAGCTCAAACTCTAATCAACAATGCACCAGATGTAAACTGCATATATCAGGAAGCTTTAGTTTAACAGGGGGGCATGGTTCTAATGCCTAGCAGACGTGCCTTTTTGGCTCTGCGTGTTCAAAGTCCAATTTCATCATCCACATTGTCAAACTTAATTGATCTTACCTACAGGACGTCTGACAGCGCGCACCACCCCAGCATATGAATTCTGAGAGTGGATGTTCTATGAAAATACAGGACTATAAATAAGTCACAAAAAATCTGGCGAAAGCTAAATGTACTGCTGTGGACCAGTATCCAATTTCTTAGGTGTTCATTCTTTTCAGCATTTGCAGAAAGTTCAAGAGGCTTTGACCAGATTTGAGAATGTTCTTGTGAATGTAACTTTTAGCTCTCAGCCCGATACTTCTGATGCACAAGAGAAAGTTACTCGCATCAGAATGCACAAGAATAATCTCTCACAATTATACTCTGGTTAAAATCAGTATCTGGCTCCCAGGTCTTGCTACCTTACCACCAGGATAGTTTAGGAAGCTGGTACTTTCCCAACAAACACAAAATAAATGACTTCTCTCAAAAATATTGCGATAGTAAAGACATTTAACATATCTACATGCACTGTAGTAATGTCATCCCAACTAGCAAAGGCTTTGCAGACTGTCTGACTTCGTATAAATCTGAAAATTTGTCACCAATCAAAAATACTTCTAATCACTGATCAGAGACACTTCCTAGAAGACTTGACCGACAAATACATTATTTATGCAACATGCGGAAAGACAAAGTGTATTTTGTCATAACTCTAGAGCTGCCTCACACAACATGTCCTCACACTCCAGGCTCGGGCAATGTTCTTCTGAACAATAGTGCGGCCTCCCTACTGCTATCCGACTGGATCAAAAACTATGTCACACCATCACCTTTAAGAATTGTTGATGTTTTGATATTAGAATACCTTCTGTCAATAGCTCCAAGTGACACGTTTGCAGAATGATATCTACCAGAATTTTACCTCTCTTATCACAATTCGTAATTTTCAAATTCAAATGGCTCTGAGCACTATGGGACTTAACATCTATGGTCATCAGTCCCCTAGAACTTAGAACTACTTAAACCTAACTAACCTAAGGACATCACACACATCCATGCCCAAGGCAGGATTCGAACCTGCGACCGTAGCAGTCGCGCGGCTCCAGACTGAGCGCCTAGAACCGCTAGACCACCGCGGCCCGCAATTCGTAATTTTATCCAGCCCTACTTTTCCTCTGACTTTCTACATCACTTTGGTTACTTCCACCTATTTGGAAACAAGTGTGTCTGCTACAACAAACTTTACAGTATTGTTGCTTAGGACACAATTCATATCCTCCAGCACAAACTAGGCAGTATTCTTGTGTGTAATCATCCGACAGCCTTTGCAACTTTCCAGATACTATGGCTTCATCCACACCTCAATGACTTACTTTATCTCAGCCAACACTGCTCCAGTCTCCAACAATGGTGGAGCCCACTAGTTACTGGCACTCATGAACTTAGATCGATCAACTGAATTAAAACTGGAATATATCGTGACTTGTTACCCGTATCAAGTTGCAATTTTCATCCCAATTATTCTATGAAAATTTTCTGTACTCCCAGAAATTCTTACACTTTCTCAGTTCTTCCTTTCATTGATTTAGTTTATCTAATCATGGATGAGGAGTGAAATGAGTGTAGACTGTGTACTGCCATACCACTGCCATGTCTGAAATTCATACCTCAGATTCAACTTTTCGAGTAGGCTTTGAATAGGTCAGTGTTGGCATGGTAACTGAGTTTGCTACTTTAGGATGGTCATTGGAAGAATCGCTATGGATTTGGTTTATTTAATACTGTGAAAACACAATATTTTTTTGTTAAATTACACAGGTGTAGAAAAATGCTTATTCTTCGAAAACTATTATGCATATATATATGTGTGTGTGTTCTTTAGCTGTCAGGGGGACATCTATCAGCATGATTGCTTTCATTGTAGCTTTGTTTTTTATGAAGATATGAACAGCAGTATGATTTTAAAAATACACACACACACGCATATATATCATACCTTCGAAGAGGAAGCATTTTTCTACACTTGTGTAATTTTGTTACTGTGAAAACTAACAATCACTGATCAGAGACACTTCCTACAAGACTTGACTGACAAATACATTATTTATGCAATATGTGCAAAGACAAAGTGTATTTTGTCATAACTCTGGAGCTGCCTCCCACAACATGTCCTCACGCTCCAGGCTCCAGCAATGTTCTTCTGAACAATAGTGTGGCCTCCCCACTGCTGTCTGACTGGAGCAAAAATGATGTCACACCATCACCTTTAAGAATTGTTGATGTTTTGATATTTACTGTTTCCAGTGTTGCCTGCTGAAGAGAATCACAAGCAAGCATGATATGTTCCTACATGTCCTCTGGAGTTGTTGGAATATCGCGATAGATAGTGTCTTTAATGCATCCCCAAAGAAAAAAGTCCAGAGGATTTAAAGCAGGAGACCAAGCAGGCCAAGGAACTGTTCTTCCTCGACCAATCCATCTGGCAGGATACTTTCAGTTCAGAACACGATGCACACACAAAGCATTATGTGCTGGACATCCATTGTGTTGATACTACATAAGCATTCTGGTTCTTAGCGGCACTTAATCCAGAAGAGGAGGAAGAATTCGCTTGAGAAAGTTGGCATACGCTGTGTTGTTTAGACTACTATTGATGAAATAAGGGCCAATAATTTTAGTACCAAGCATCCTAAACCAGACATTAAATCTCCACTGACGTTGATGTTCCACCTGTATAAGCCATCATGGGTTGTCGCTGGACCGATAATGCATGTTCCTTGTATTTACCTGTCCTTTGTTTGAGAATGAACATTCATCGGTAAATTGCCTGTCCTTTGTTTGAGAAGGAACATTCATCGGTAAATAGACCATCGGAGAAAAAGTTCAGGTTGGCGAGGATTTGCTGCTGTGCCCACTGACAGAACTGTGCATTTACTTGATTGACAATTGCAGTATATTTTCAAAAGTGATGTAATTACTTTTGGTACCAACTTCCATTGACACTGATGCATTAGCTTTAGAGAAAATTGAACGTAAAGAAAAAACTTCATACTGTCATGAAAATACATATGAAGTTTTTGATATGATTTATTCACCCTACATTCAATGTTAATACTCAACAGGTTCATACCTCTCATCGTTGTAGCTTTTTATCCTCCAGTTTACGTTTGGAAGCCCTTTTTTGAATTCTGGCCTTTTTTGTCATGTGCAGGGTACTTCACCCTCTTCCACCCTCAGCTGGTCAACTGAAACAACCCCATTCTTTATTTTCACCTCAGCTTCTATGCCCAATCAAACTCTTTCATCCTAATAACTGACACATCGCTGAAATCGAAAACTGTATCCATTACACCAGTTTTTAAGGTTTGGAGGGCCAGAAATGCTGTTTTAAGCAAGCTTGCCCACACAGTTATTGAAATTTTCGTTGGGATTATGAATTCTCCATAGTTACAAATTTCAAGAATGATTTTACTAGTTACATCTCTATATATAGGTTTTATAACTTCTGCTATTGATACTGGTTTTCTTAATCAGATACACTAGCTGTCGATAAGCCATGACACAAGGGCCTTTAGACAGAAAGAATGACAGGGTGTTCATTTGTAGCAACCCTGTGAAAGGTGACCACATGGGTTTCCTCTTTTCTTCTATATTGCTAGTATTTCTCTGTATTATTCTGATCATCCTTACAATCTACATAGATTAAATACAACTATAAACGCAATAAGATTATTTCTTGAAATCAAGTGTCTCCTCCAAATCACTATGACAAGTAAAATATAAACAGCAGGCTGAACTGACATTCATTTCCTACAATTGCTTAGCACTAGGATGACCAAATCCAAAAGCAGTGGTAAAAGAACAAATGAAGTAAAAATAGAGAAAGTCTGCTGCAGACAGTATAAACAAGCGGAATTGACACAGTCAAAAGGGAATGTGTTGCTGTTTAGAAAACGCTCTCTCTCTTTACTACCAATATACAACAATCATACAAAACCCATACATATTCTTGTTCAGAAAAGACTGGGGTATAACAAGAACAATTTTTAAAAAATCTGTAATTTCGACAGATTTTCACTACCTGTCTGAACACGAGTACAGTGCCTCCGGTTGTGTCTGCAAATGCAACTAAAGATGATGCCACTCTAATGGCGTCACAAATGTTACACTTCTGTTACCTAAGTAGCTACATAGTTCATTTTTCTGGTTCTCTTATGGAAATGATGTGGAACGAATGAGTTTAAGGGCAATTCACACTAGCCCTTACGTCACGTAACCATTCATGCAGGCTGTCAACAAACCATCGCGTCACGTCAAAGTTTCTCGAGAAAAAGTTTTGACAATGGCGTTGTGTGCAATCTGAAGTTAACCTATTTTAGATATACTCACTAATCTAACATTAGTTAATTTTGTGCTTTTGTCTCTTCTTGCTCTTTATTTTGATATTCTGATTTGTTTTCATGGCAAATTGCAAATTCTCCATAATGACTTGGATATTTTTGCTGTTGAGTGTTCTTCCACAAGCGAGGCCAGATATCTGAAAACGAAAAATTATGTAGTTTTTACAGTAATAGACTGGAACTGACAATAACACTGCATATAAATAAGTACATAAGCTTATGAAGCTGTTTACATTACATTACATTTCAATTAAAAAAAACCAGTTATGATGGAGAAAAAAATACAGTTGTTTATGGACTGGCTCATTTTATTCCCTTATAAATAGGGTCTGAGCTGTCTGAATGTGTATACTTTCGGTAGCAAATAAATCTCTAAGTTTTGAAATGTTGATTCCCTTCTCAGTACTTTACCACAGAAAGTTGATCGAGAAGATACGTTAGATAATTTGCTTTGGTCATTAATAAACTCTTTCATTCTTAGTTCCTCAATTTCGATACTATACCACGACTTTTTGTTTCACAGATGGTGTATCATACTCTCACTTTCACCATACAGTATTGCACTGAGCGAAATGACGTGGCATGACAGGCAGTGCAAATGTGCTCTGCCATGACAGTGCCATGACACAGTGTGGTGACAGTGCTATGATGTGAAGTGATGTGAAGGGCAGTGTGAATTGGCCTTTACAGCACATGTACTCATGATTAGAGTTAACATTAATGTACATATTATTTTTCAGTCCTACTGATGCAACTACACTTTAAATACAGGGGTTCCTTTAGTTTTTTATTTTTATCAATTTATTTGTAATAGGCTACCAATTTCTTAAATATTAATTTGTCTTTAGAATAAAATCAGTTGTCTAGTAGAAATGATTTTCGGTTAAATTTCAAACTTGCCTTGTTACCTGTCAAAAATGTTATTCGGCAAAAGATCAAAAATTTTTGTTGTTGCGTGCTGAACTCCTTTCACAGCCACTGACAGCTTGAATAATGGGTAATTGTTCTGTATTTGTGTACTGTGCCACAAGGGTGTAGCAACGACTGGACACTTGCTGCACTTTTTCTGCCTGGCCATCGACACAGTGCCGGGACAGGGGAGACGGGCCGTGACCGCAAAAGTAGCGCTCACGCATTTGTAACTGTGTCTCGCAATGTAGCGTCTAAATACAGTCCACTTTTACCAGCCATGTACTTTCATTTTCAACCGCCTTTCCTTTGCATCGAGTGTGTGCACTCGTTTAGACTGTGGAAAGAGCAAGGCAGTGCAGAAGCATGGCGCGTTTTGCGGCTGCCTACATTTTGGTGCTCCAGGCTGGATACAACTATTCGAACACGTTGCAGCACAAAAGGTTATGTGCTTTGATTCCCACGTACCGGGAATTACGAGTACCCAGTTACCGTGGCTTTCTGTGTGATTCACCGAGGTTAGCATATGCTCTGCATTTCCCTCATGCATCAGCAGTGACAGACGTCCACACTAGAGCTCTCCAAGATTCAGACGCCGCAAAAATCGTGTTGTGAAGTGCACCTCAAGCCAACAGACGTCGTAACACAGCCAAGCATTTCCGACAACACGACACCAGTGCATCAGTGAGCTCCATCTGTCACCGTCTCTGCCAGTAGCTGCAGCCCAGTCAGCGCACTACTGGTACCATCATCCTGCTCTGTGAGCATCCTGGTTCTAGTTCCTTAATCTATTATCATTTGTGCTAATCTCCTGAAACGTGGATCCTGTCGAGAAACGAAATTTAATTCAGAAAATAGCAGTAATCAAGTCACGAGTGATTAGACTCTCCACATTTGTTAATAGCTTTCATGAAGGATCGAATCTCAACGACATCAGTGTAATGCAGTCACTGCTAACTACAAGCAAAGATGAATACGACATCCAGACTCAGTTAGAGATTACCAATGTAAAATAATCTCATGACACAGAGTCATTTGAAGACATGTGCTTAGGTTTAGAATCAAAGATAGCGACACTGCTTCAATCAAATGTTGTGTTATCACCGAAGTCTGCAAGTTCATGCAGTGCAGGTGAAATAAAGCTCCCAGAAATTTCATTGCCAAAATTCAATGGTAACATAGGAAATCTCATGCCTTTCTTCGATACCTTTAATGCACTATGATGTCCAGCGATATTATTATTTATTGTCATGTGTGTTTTGTGAACCTCTTAAGCTGGTTGAAAACTTACCGGTTACAGAAAGTAACTTTGGGAAGATTGTATGGGATTTAATCGTTCAAAGGTATAACAATCCCAAGTTAATTGTTGATCTGCTTGTAAAAGAACTTCTGAATCTGCCCAACGTCAAAGTTGAATCAGCTGGCCAGAGTAGCCGAGCGGTTCTAGGCGCTACAGTCTTGAATCGCGTAACCGCTATGGTCGCAGATTCGAATCCTGCCTCGGGCATGGATGCGTGTGATGTCCTTAGGTTAGTTAGGTTTAAGTAGTTCTAAGTTCTATGAGACTGATGACCTCAGAAGTTAAGTCCCATAGCGCTCAGAGCCATTTGAACCATTTTTTTGAAAGTTGCATCTGCTAAGGACTTACGGATGTTAATTAGTCAGCTAATGAGAAATCTGAACGCGGTTGAGGTAATGCGGGTCAGCATTCCATTGCATGAAATATTGCTCTCGTACATTTTGTTAGATCGGTTTAGTGTGACTCTGAGGAAACAGTGGGAATGTGAAAGAGTTGACACCACATTTTCTCGTCTGAAAGATGTGGTGGCATTTTTAGAAACCAGCTGTCAGACGCTAACACTCATTCATCCAAACAAAATGGTGCCTAAGTTCCAGCAGCCACCCGCAAAGCATACTAAGGCAGAAGGGTACAGTTCTCAGCGTACATTTCTCACGACTGCTACCGACTGTGCTTTCGGTAACTCAATGCATAAGCGAAGTAGGTGTCCCAAGTTCAAGTAGAGTGACCCTTCCAGCAGAATAGACTTCGTGAACAGACAAAGACTTTGTTTCAATTGCCTGGGCTCGAATCACACGCAGAAGGAATGCCATGCTGGCAACTGCCGAATTTGTAACAATAACTACAACACATTATCACACAAGGAACAAGCTAGTAATAGTGATAGTAGAAACTAAGAAACGGATGTACGACAACAGCAAACATACCACATAGTGAAAGGAGATCACCAACATGGGGAAGTATTATTATCTACTTCACTTGAAAACATCGCCAACAAAAATGGGAAGGTGTACAAATGCAGGGCATGCAGACCCATCATTTAACAAACCTGGTGAGATTGATCTTCTGCTAGGAACATGGATCTTTTTCGATGTATTGCAGCCTGGCCAACTGAAAAAGGATAACCATCCAGCCTTACAGGAAACATCATTTGGTTGGATTGTGTCAGGAAAGATACCTCCTGATTCAGTTAAATCCACAGCTTGAAGAGTACTGTCATGCCTTACACGCAATGCTAACCTTAACATTCAGGTCGAAAGGTTCTGGCTGCAAGAAGAATGGAGTCTGTTTCTGTGCACACAAAAGGAGAGCGATTATGTGAGAAGAATTTTGCGAAAATCATTCCGGGGAATGCAAATGGTAGATTCTTGGTGAAACTACCAGTGAAAGATAATCATGGAGGACTGGGAGAGTCTGTAAATAATGCTACACGTTGCTCACAACGCTTAGAGAGAAGGCTACAGCGACAACCAGCATTAAGGGCACAGTATGTCAGTTTCATGAGAGCATATAAAGGTTTGAGTCATATGGAACTGGTGACCACAAATATGGAGAACTGGGCGTATTACATGTCACATCACGCAGTGCTTAAAGAACCAAGCAGTACTGCTGAACTTTGAGTATTTTTTAATGCCCAGCAAAGACATCATCAGACAGTTCCCTCAATGACATTTTGTTGGTTGGACCAACCGTACAAGATGACTTATATTCAATTGTCCTGTGGTTCCAAACACACAAATATGCTTGCATTGCTGACCTTACAAAAATGTGTAGACAGATTGAAGTTGGAAAGGTAGATCAAGACCTACAAAGAATTCTATGGCGTGAGTCTCCCAACGAACCAATCAAGGCCTATCGTTTAACAACAGTCACTACCAGAAGATGAGTGGAACAACATATCCAAGGGCTGCAAACACATTAGAAAGGGATTTTTATGTAGACGATGTTTTGAGCTGAGCTGACACCATAGAGGAGGCACTTCAGTCTGCAGGAAGAGCTTATTAGATTACTTCACAGTGGAGGGTTTCCTCCTCGTAAATGGTGTGCAAACGATTCAAGATTGCTAGGAAACATCCCACCTGAAAATCATGAAGTGCAAATACCATGGAGTCTGGGCAACGAGCAGCAAGAAACAGTGAAGACTTTGGGTCTGTTGTGGCATCCTTATAGCGATACCTTCCAATTCTTAGCCACTGACGCAGAAAATAGTAATGCTAGCAGGACTAAATGGCGCATACTTTCTTGGGCTGCCTCCATATTCGATCCATTGGGACTTCTGGTACCAGTGATAGTGACTTGCAACGTGTTTCTGCAACACCTCTGGGAAAGACAAATAGAATGGGACACGACATTACCAGATGACCCGAAGACATGGTGGGAGCAGGTCTGCTTTGCGTGTAGAGCAAAGCAGACCTTTCCTTAATTGTGACGTTGACGATGTAGGGCCACTACACATAAGGAATGGAGGAAAGAGGAGCAAAGCTCGGACAAAGGTCTACATTGCCTTGTTCGTTTGCGTGGCAACAAAGGCAGAACACATCGAACTTGTCACTGATTTGTCCTCCCTAGCTTTCATTGCTGCTCTTTGAAGATACATTTTTAGATAGTCTTGCGAAACCAAGTGCTGACATTTGAAGAATTATACACACTTCAGTCGCAAACTGAAGCATGTTAGAATTCCTGACCCATCAGACAACTTCGTGACAACCCAGATGAATTCTCATACATTACTCTGGGCCATTTTCTTATTGGTGATCCCAGAGCCAGGCTTGCTTTCAGAGCCAACATCCAGGTTGTCAAGATGGTAGCTCATCCAGCAGTGCAAGCAGCACATCTGGAAACGACGGCCAAACCTATCACAACTACAACAGAGAACTAAATGGTCATTAACAAAGGACGATCTACCGCCAGGTACATTAGTTCTCCTGAAGGAAGACAATTTGCCACCCCATGTGTGGCGGTCTGGGGTCATTGTTGGCGCACACCCTGGTCCTGATGGTATGGTTCGAGTTGTTTCAGTGCACACAGCAACGGTAACTTATAAACTGTCGAAGATCTGTGTTGTTCCACAGGAAACGTAGACACTGGTGCACATAAATATCAAGGTACTTACTGAAGTGATTCTTCTGTTTACAGTGGACACGATTTCTTCAGTCATTTTATTTCCTTGTTTGTTTGGTGTAACTTGTGCTGCATGAGAGTGGAATGTTCTGTATTTGTGCAGGCACAAAAGGGCGCAGCAGCGACCGGACACTCGTCACAGGTAAGAATTTTTTTCTGCTCAGCCATCCACACAATGCACGGCCAGAACTTGCCAGGACAGAGGAGATGGGCCGTCACCGCCAAGCACCGAGCATGCACCTATAACTTTGTCTTGCAATGTAGTGTCTAAATACAGATCACTTTTACCAATCATGTACTTTCATTTTCAACCGCCTTTCCTTTCCAACGAGTGTATGCATTTGTTTGGACTGTGGAAAGGGCAAGGCAGCGCAGAATTACCGCGCGTTTTGCAGCTGCCTACAGGTAATAAGAGTTCTTTTTCTCTTTAGTATCGTAGGTATGGACATCACTGTTCCTGTCAAATAGTGATGGATCATTTATGACGAATTTCGTTAGCGAATGTATGTATCATAACAACGCAGTTAAAATGCTTAACTCCTTGAATAGGTACTACTTGATGACTATGGCTTAACACCACTTATTATTCTTAAAAAAAATGCGTGATTTTTCACCACACGCGTTTCACTTTATCGAGGTACAGCATCATCAGTGGTCTGTAAGTAACCTATTTACATTTTGACTTGCTTTTTAGATCGAGAAACAGTTCGTTAAGAATAGGTTGATCTGTACTTATGGTGATTTTTCGGCTTATTTCTCGCTTACATCAGGAAATGCGGTCTGCTAGCATACCGATGTTTTTCTGTTTCTGACACTGATAATTTTCGTCTAATATTTAGATGTTCTGCAGAATTACGCATTTTGCACACCACTCTTATATGCACACCACTGTATTATGTTTCTTTCTCAGCCAAGCAACCTTTTGGGAATTCAGACCATGAAATGTTAAATAAATTATTTCTACATAAATGTGAGACTATTCTTGACTAGATTGCCTTTTCAAATATTTTGGGATAAGATGTGAATGAGGAAACTAGATAATAATTATTTAAATCATTCATGTCATCTTTACTATGGAGAGATTTAATAATAGCCTAGTTTAATCTGTTTGGAAAAATTTCCTATATCAGTGATGCATTATATATATATATATATATATATATATATATATATATATATATATATATATATATATGTGTGTGTGTGTGTGTGTGTGTGTAAAGTCATTACTTACTAAGGTAGAGCAACTTTTTAGAATTCTATCTCAAATTCCATCAACACCAATGAGCTTTGGGTTTTAGAATTTTTAAAATTATGTTAATTTCAGTTAAGGATGTTGGTGCTACTTCTAGTTGATTAAGATTTGTGGAAGACACTTTCAATATATCCTCTTGCTTCTTCAGTTCAACCATTTAATTCTATTTTTGTTGTTATATTTAGAAAGTGATTGTTAAAAGTACTTGCTACTTGTGAATTATCAGTCACAAAATTGTCATCTAGTTTAATTCTTATGATATCTTGTACGTGACTAACTATCCTATCTGCCATTTGACTGTATGCCATATAGTTTTAACGTTATTATCTGAATTATTAATGTCTGTCAAGTCATACATACTTCTTGACATTTAATGAGCTCTCTTAAAATATTGCAGTACTTTTTCTACTATGCAAGTAATGTTCTGCCATACACTTCACAATGGTTTGAGAGTGTGTATGTAGATACACATGTTGTGTGTGGAAACATGCAGCTCTCACTGTCTCACTCAAGTGACACTTTTTGCCTCGATGTGACTAAATCTGAAAAGTTGTTTCAATTTAGTAGCTTTACTCACAGGTGGCCCTGTCTGTGGATGCAAATCAAGTACTGCAACTGATTGCACACAGCAAAGTGCATGTTCCATCACCAAGATAATTTTTGATTTGTATTGAAAGTTACTATATTAGTACTTTTATGTCACATATCAAGACTGGCAACAGATGTGTTTTATAAGAGTGACAGGCTTCTAAAAGGTTGTGGCACACTTGTTTAATTAGGTCCTCCATTGTGTTGAAATTGCGTTAGTGAAATTGGCAGACATTTTTGAGAATGTCAAAGGTCATAAAGTAGATTTTCTGTAAATGTTATTGTTATTTTTAAAATTAAATGACTAATTATATGTTTTAGTGTTGTATATGTGGAAATAACTGAAGAGTCTACTAAATGTTTGTGTGGATCCTAAAACAAAATTAATTTCCTAACAAATTTTTCGCTATGGTTACCAGAGCTGGATCCACTAGTCAACCTAACTTCAACAGCAGCTGATGGTGCCAAGGTCGTGTTTGCATATGGATGGGCTAGATCCATCTCTAGCACCAATAACAGTCCCACACCACAAAACAGTATCATTCAAATACCACCTGCATTTCAAAACATCATCAATGATTCAGGTTTTGGCAGGTGCCACAACTAATAACTCTTGGATAAGACAGGGACTGAAACAGAATGCACTAAAATAAAAGCAGAAATGCTGTACTCCATTTTGAAACTTTACTCTCCAATGGAGAGTCCAGGAATAATTCTCCTCTCTAATTCTATCCTCACTGCAATGACAGGTGATATACATGTATTAGTTTTAGTACCATTAAGAAATAGTCGAAATCGCTCAAATTGAACAAGGTCTCAGGACCCAAGGAGTGATTATCAAATTCAGTAAAATACATAATTTCTGCCTGAGATTTTTTCCATCCTTTCTTTGGATCAGCGTTCATCTGACTAGTTAATGTGGTGAGTCATCCTTAAAAATTTCTTTCTCAAATTAAAGCCTATGCTGATACCTTCTTTGTCTGTGACCGACTGAATATTATTTCCTGCTTCATTTGTCTGTCACACATTATCTTGCTTTCAATGTAGCAGAAATTCTTCACTTCATCGACTTTGTTATTACCAGTTTCGTGTTAGGTCTGTTGCCTTTCAATTTAGCAGAAATTCTTCACTTCATCTACTTTGTTATTACTAATTTCATGTTAGGTCTGTTGCTTATCTCATTTTTATTACTCCTCATTACTTTTGTTTTTTAGTCCACATTTGGTGTGTGGTAGTGTGTCCATTTCATTTTACAAGTCCATTTTCTTTTCTGTATTCACCCATGGTCTCCCTTTTACAGTAGAAACATTGTCACCTTTGCTGTTAATTTAACTGAAAGTTGTTTTGACATTTCTGTCTTCTAAACCTGTTATTCTGGCAACCATTCCTTTTCGATTTCTTCACTTTTTCCCTGCAGCCATATTTGTTTTGGCGTTGCTGCACTTCCCATTGGTTCCATTCCAAACTGACATTTATTGTTTTACTCCCCTTCCTTTGCAGAAGGTTTTTTAATTTCCATGGTTTGTTGAATACTTGCACTTGGAAGCATTTTTTTTTTGCTAGTGAAAGTTTTTCCCAATTGTTTTCTTTGAACATGTAAATGCGATTGCACATATTAAGGAGATTTATTCCTCTTCAACAGCCTTCTGTGCTACTGTATCCAATATTACCGATATAAGAGTATCTACAACCTCTGAGAGCTTTCAAATACACATAATCATTTCTTAGTACTCCAGTATCCCACTGTGTTATGCAATGATTCTTCCTGCCAATTCTCTTAAATTTCAACCTACTGTTCATCTTTAGTAAATCGTGATCTATGTCTGTGTCTGCCATCGGATTTTAGAATCTCTGTCTCACTACAATATAATCAGCCAGCCCCTTCCAGTCCTTTTCCAAGTATATCCCCTCGTGTTGTGTTTCTTTAACAGTGCATACATATATATGTACATACATACATACATTAATCATTGTTCCATAGATCATGAATATGACATTTCGTAATGATGTGGAACATGTCACTTTAACATAAGTTTTCTTTACACAAATTAATTAATTAATTCTTGTTACAGTTACTACTTCATATCTAAGAATTCGTCTATTGAGTAGAAGGAGTTGTCATTCAGAAATTCTTTTAATTTGCTTTTAAATGTTGGTTGGCTATCTGTCAGACTTTTAATACTATTTAGCAAATGACCAAAGATTTTTGTGGCAGCATAATTCATCCCTTTCTGTGCTAAAGTAAGATTTAATACAGAATAATGAATATCGTCCTTTCTTCTAGTGTTGTAGCTATACACTTCGCTGTTATTTTTGAACTAGAATGACAAATTTCATAAGTGAATAAAAGTATTGCGAAGGTACTATGAATATCCCGAGTTCCTTAGATAAATGTCTGCAAGGTAATCTTGGGTGGGCTCCAGCTATTATTCTGATTACACACTTTTGTGCAATGAATACTTTCTCTCTTAATGACAAATTCAAAATATGAGGCCATACGAAAGCCATGAATGAAAACAGGCATAGTAGGCTAATTTACAGAAAGGTTAATCACCAAAATTTGCCATAACCATAATAGCATAAGTAGCTGAACTTAACCATTTTAGCAGATCATCGATGTGTTTCTTCCAATTCAATTTCTCATCAATGCACACACCCAGAGATTTTGTGTATTCTACCTTAGCAACAGACTTCCGTTCAGAGTCTATATTTATGAACGATGTTATGCCATTTACTGTACAAAATTGTATAAACTGTGGATTCTCAAAATTTATTGAGAGTCCATTTGCAGAGAACAACTTAATAATTTTCTGAAAGACATTATTTACAATTTCCTCAGCTGATTCTTGCTTCTTGGGTGTGATTACTATACTTGTATCATCAGCAAACAGAACTAACTTTGCATCTTCTTGAATATAGAGTGGCAAGTCATTAACATATATTAAGAACAATAAGGGTCCCAAAACTGAGCCCTGTGGGACACCCTTCTTGATACCTCCCCAGTTAGAGGACTCTGCTGGTTTTTGTAGACTATCTGTACTGTTAATTTCAACCTTCTGGATTCTTCCAGTTAAGTAGGAACTAAACCACTTGTGCACTGTCCCACTCATACCACAATATTTAGGCTCATATAGAAGAATTTCATGATTCACACAATCAAAAGCCTTTGAGAGATCACAAAATATCCCAATGGGTGGTGTTCAGTTATTCATTGCATTTAATATTTGATCAGTGAAAGCATATTTAGCATTTTCTGTTGAAAAGCCTTTCTGAAAACCAAACTGACATTTTGTTACTACTTCATTTTTACAAATATGTGATGCTACTCTTGAATACATTACTTTTTCTAAAATTTTGGATAAAGCTGTCAGAAGTGTGTGGTTGTTGTTAGCATCAGATCTATCCCCTTTTTTATGCAATGGTTTAACAACAGCGTATTTCAGTCTATCTGGAAAAATTACCTGTTTCAGTGAGCTACTACATATGTGGCTGAGAATCCTACTTATTTGTTGAGAACAAGCTTTTGGTACTCTGTTGGAAATGCTATCAATTCCATGTGAGCATTTGCTTTTGAGTGAATTTGTTATATTTCTAATTTCAGTAGGAGAGATGGGTTGAATTTCAAATGTTATCAAATTGCGTAGGTACTGCCTTTTCCATATACTACCTTGCATTTTCTAATGAATAGTTGGAACCTATTTTCTCTACAACACTTAAGAAATGATCATTAAAAATGTTTTCTACTTCTGACTTCTTGTTAACAAACTTTTCATTGTGTTTGATAGAAGTACAGTCTTCGTGTGCTCTTGGTTGCCCTGTTTCCCTTTCCACAGTATTCCAAATTGTATTAATTTTATTATCAGATGTGCTAATCTCAGACATAATGCCCATACTTCTGGACTTTTTAATAACTTTTCTTAATACAGTGCAGTAGTTTTTATGATGTTTCATTGTTTCAGGATCGTTATTCCTCCTAGCTATAAGATACATTTCTCTTTTCTGTTTACAAGATATTTGTATCCCTTCAAAAAGCCATGGCTTTTTACATGGTTTCTTACAACTGTATTTCACTGTTTTCTTAGGGAAACTGTTTTCAAATATACTCACAAAGGTATCATCAAATAGGTTAAATTTTAAATTAGCATCATGTTTCCTGTACACCTCATCTCAGTCTTACTGTTGCAAGCTTTCCCTAAAATTTTGAAGTGTTAGATCGTTAATGGAACGCTCTATTTTGGAGGACTGTTTTGCATTACTGTATGGAGCTATATCATATACTGTAACTAGCTGTGCATCGTGATCAGACAGACCATTCTTAACAGGAAAAGTTTTTATTTGATTGAGTTAGTCTTGGTCTATGAAAACGTTATCTATCAGTGTGCTGCTTTCCAGTACCACCCGAGTAGGAAAATCAATAACTGATGTCAAATTGAAAGAACCAAATAATACTTCAATGTCAAGCTTTCTGTCTGACTCTTTCAGACAATCTACGTTGAAATCCTCATAAACAATAATTTTCTTTCCTTTGTCTGACAGGTAGCACAACAAAGAATCAAAGTTTTTCAAAAATAGTTGAAAATTTCCCAATGGGGACCTATACACAGCTACAATTATAAAAATGCCTTTATTTAATTTAAGCTCACATGCACATGCTTCTATGTGTTCCTCTACGCAAAATTTTTCAGTTTCCAAATTTTTCACACTATGACAGTTTTTAACATATATGGCAACTCCTCCTCTCTCCATAGTGTCTCTACTTACATGTGCTGAAAGCTTATATCCACCTACATTTACCATTTCCGTACCTGTGACTATATGATGTTGAGGCATGCGTAGTACATCTATTCCACCCTCAGTTTCTAAATCTTCTAAACAAACAAGAAGCTCATCTACTTTGTTTTTTAATCCCCTAATATAATGTTGCAATATATTAACATTTGTTTTTACTGTGCTTTTATGTGAATCTTGTGACATACTAACATTATTTTTCACTGTACTGTTATGAGAATCTTCTGATATTTTCACATCACTAGTACCTGCCTGTCTGAACTTTTCATTAGGCTTAATTTCAATAAATGTAGGATGATTGGAAACTGATCTTAACCTAAAAAAGTACTACCTTGAGTTTCAGTGGCCCCCTTAAAGATTTTGCTATCATCCCAGCCAGTTTACCCTTCCCTTTCCTATTGAGATGCAGGCCATGTCTTGTGAAGTCCCACATACCATTACCATCAACAGGAACCAAACCTATGCTTGACAAAGTAGCTGTCCAAAGGAACTGATCTAGCTCCATATTGACCCTCCGGACAGAGCTGTTCAATTGGGGCCAGTCATACCACATGAAAGCAGAAACCAAGTCAACTGTGGTATGGTTCGTTGCAGATGCTATTTTTACCAGGTCACACTCAATATTGTATCCCTGATCCCTATCAATGATGTTTCCCGCTCCACCCACTACCACAACATGATCCTGCTTTGTAAAACCTTTGCACAATGATCCTACATCCTCTATCACTTGGCTAAGACATGCACTGGGCTTGAAAATACTTGTGACCTGCTACCTGTCACCTAGTTTTTCCTGTAAAATCTGGCCCACACCTCTTCTGTGGCTACTACTTAACAACAGAACTTTCCTCCTACTTTCTACTTACATCTACTTGAGCCTCTTCCTTAGCTGACAGAGGTAGCAAGGCACATCTGTTGTTTGTGCCAATGATGAAACTGTCTGATACTGTTCTCATTCTGTGGCCCCTGTTCCTTGCTACCACTTTCCACCTGTCTCCACCCACCTCCCCCCTTAACCTCATCAGTTCCTCCCTAGCACTATCCAGAGCAGCCTGTAGGGCTCTAATCTTCCCTTTGTGTTCCGCTATTTTCCTATCCCTTGAACATAATCTGCAATATCATGGAAGAGAGCCATTTACTTCCCCAATTCCCATGCCATTACATTCATCCCAATTTCACCATCTTCCCCAACAGCTGCACAGAACCCCAGAACTGACTTTCCTATGGCATTTGCTATTACTACCTGAAATTTGTTGTAGAACGCAAGGAGTCTTTTTCAGCTCTCATCCCTATGGCCGAGTCCATACTCTCCCTGTAAATCAGTCTTCCATTTCTTACTCTACAGTAACGTTCTTATTCCCTATTGTTTATCTGATTCTCATCTCCATTTACATGCTCTGTTGAGTTACCTGTTCAATATCTACATACAGACCTTCTCTTTCACTGGCATTTATACCTGAAATATTGTTTTTACCATTCGTTTGCTACAATATATAGATTGAGCTTTTGCCTTTCTTTTTCGGATTGTTTAGTTTCCCTAACACATCCAGAATTCTAACATTCCTCATTCCAACGTTTTGCCATTTGTTTGCTACAATATCTAGACTGAGCCTTTGCCTTTCATTTCCAGTTTTTCTAGCTTCTCTAACACATCCAGACTTCCAACATGCCTCACTCCGACTCATAGAATGTTACCGTTTTATTAGCAGCTCAATCTTTTATCCTAGTCACCTCTCCCTTCGCAGTCCCTTGCAGGGCAGCTAAATGGGGGACTAATCCAGAATCTTTTCGCAACAAAGATATCAAGACGACACTTTTTTCGGTATCAGCCCATATATTTTATGGACACACGTTTTGAGGCTTTAATACCGTGGCTCCCACTGTCTTCTGCAATCAGAGCCATTTATCATCGCCGATTAGCGACAGTTTTCCACCCTAAGGGCAAGAAATTGGTCTGAACACCAGTGCCTGGAATAGAACTCGGGAGAGAGGTCGATTTGGTTAGTAACCAAAGACCCTATCCTATACCAAGTAACCACTCTCTTAAGAACAAAATACTGTGGATTCCTTGACCATGTAAGTTTAGATTTTAATAATGTATTAAAAATTTTCAACATCTTTTGACAGAAACACATCGCAAGTTCCTCGATTCCCTTCTTTTCCAGTTTCCCCATAGTCGTTAAGTTACTTCCATACGGTGCTGTGCTCCAAATGTACATCTTCAAAGATTTCTTCCTCAAATTAAGGCCGATGTTTAATGTTAGCAGTCTTCTTTTGCCAGAAATATCTTCTTTGCCTATGCTAACGTGCTTTTTTTATGTAAACCTTGCTTCGTTCTGCTTCCAAGATAACAGAATTTCTGTACTTTGTCATCCTCCATTTTGGTCATATGTTTCTCACTAATTTAGTTTCTGCTACTCCTCTTACTTTAATCATTCTTCGTTTTACTCTCAGTCCATGTGATGTACTCAGTGGACAGTTCATTCTACTCAGTGTACCCAGTAATTCTTCCTGGTTTACAATTAAATATCGATGTCATCAACGACTCTTGTCTTTGATATCCTTTCATGCTCATTTTTAAGCCCACTCCTGAAACTTTCTTCCATTTCCATCCTCCAGAAGGGGGATGATCCGCTGTTGACATAGCTATCCTCAATGAAAACCAGGAAGAATTACAGGAGATACTGAATGGAATGAACAGTCTACAGAGCACAGAATACGGGTTGAGGCTGCACTGCAGAAAATCAAAAGTAATGAGGAGTAGTATCGACAACTCCAGAGAGCTTCAGATGTTTAGTATCCTTCCTCAGTACTGCATTTCCTTCCACATTTAATTCATTTGGAAAATTCTTTCAAACTTCAGTGTACTCATCATCATTACTTGATTGTGATGTGAGTCTGTATTTACTCCTGGGTATGCTTTATAATCTAATACTTGATTTCGTAATCTCTGTCTGACCATGTTGTAATCCAGGTGAAATCTTTCCTTGTCTCCAGGTTGTAGTCTAACAGGATATTGTGGGTCAAATCCAGTACTGCTCTATGAAGACTTTTCGTGTCAGATAAAAATGTTTAGTGTTTAAGTAAAGTAGAGGGGTCAAATATCGACAGACCTACTGTGCATACTGTATCTGTTCCTACAGTGAGGGCATATGAGGAAATATTTGACTGCAGTGTGTGGAAGCCAGGAGAATGCTGACTAATTGCTGGGAGTCTGGTATGCAGTCCATGGACCCAGAAGACGCACACAGAATAAATGGGATTATGGCATTATTTTTGGATCTCTTAGGAGAAAAACAAATGATGTTTTTTTAACGTCATATAAGAAAGCTTTTGTATTGATGTTGGATTGGGTGCGCTCTTGTTTGAGTTCTCATAGAGAAAGGACACATTAGCGTCAAGTTAATGGATTGAACTGTAAATGCAGTTCTGAAATAAACAACTGAAAACAGACGGTTGAAAGTGAAAATGCATGTTCAGTTGTCATTTAATAATTTGGTATAGGTAGTTGGTCAGAAAGTTTTAGCAATTTCCTGTAGCAGAGAAGATGCTTCAGAGAAGTCCACACAGAAGTGGCACAGCAGGACTGGCCAACATACTTCTACACGGGGACCAGGATTACATATAAGCCACATTCATCAAGAAATGGTGACGCTTCAACAGAACATCGTGACACACAGTACAGGATGCAAATGAAACAGAACTATACGATACCATACTAAACTAAGCCAACTAATATAACCAGACCCCAAATGTATATTTTTTTCGCCGTAAGGTCTTTTCCAAGTACACCTTCTCCGCTTTGAACAGTGTATTCGTTATTACAAGCTGAAGTTTACTGCAGAACTCGATTACTCTTTCTCCTCTCTCATTCCTGTTATTGAGCTCATATCCTCCCACAACTCGGTCTTCTGTTTCTTCTTCTACCACAATGTTCCAGTTACCCATGATTATTTGATATTTATGTACCTTGACACGCTGAATTAAGGCTAAGCCACACTGGCTATTCTGTCACATCACGTCATGTCATGGTACCATCGTCAGGGTGTATCTGCACTGTCTGTCACATCATGTCATGTGAATTTGCTTAGTCCAGTACAGAATGGTCGTAGTGAGGTTATGGGTTACCATCTGCGATGCAAAAAGTCGAGATATAGTATCGGAATTCAGGAACTAACAACGACAAAGTTTATTAATAACCATAGAAACTTCGTAACGTAAGTTCTTGATCAATTTTTTTGCAGTAAAGTGCTGCGAAGTGTGCAACATATCAAAACTTCGACATTTATTTTATATCGAATACATACAAAGATATCAAACAATATTTATAAGCGAATAAATAGACTCTGCTAACTTTATCCATTATGTTTTTCATATGTAACTAATACCATCATAAAAACCTGTGTTTTGTATGAGGCACCATAGCATAACGATGCAGAGAATGTGGTGTGTGTAGGTATGGGTCAGTTGGAGGAACATCTGTGAATAGCTGAATGGATTAAGGCGACTGCTCTCTATAAGCAGGACATCTGAGTTAGAATCTCGGTCTGACACAAATATTTATGTCTCACTAACAGGCAGTAAATCTATACCTAATACAGTTGATGTCAAAGAACTTACAGTCAGTGAATTAATTTCGAACCGTATTGTTCTCCTTCATTAGAGCTGCCTTTTTCACTTAAAATGTTGTTTAATGAAAACTGCTTCATCAACTTATGTATTTATTTACATAGAGTGAAGGCTTTAGCTCTGTTCTGTTATTGTAAAACTTAACTGTTTGTTTTCAGAGACCTGACCTCGCTTATGGAAGAACACTCAATGGAAAAGATATCCAAGTCGTCATGCAACATTTGCGATCTGCCACGAAAACAAGCGTAACAATAATATTAGTGACTGACTGTTGAGGACCTGTGTCAATGCCGCCATTTGAAATGCATTGTCGAATGTTTTGACATCATCTGACGTGACAGACAGAGTTAATTGGCATTTACTTATTAACATACTTTCTCTCTCTCTCTTCATGTTCTGATTAAGACATACATATCTGAAACACTGTCGTTGGCATTGGTGTGCTCTCAATCCTAATGAGAGTAATCCTATCACTGAACTATTTATAGTGACTCACTCTTCCTTGTCTGCCTATTCGTGACAAATTCTACTCCCCATTGCATCATTTTCTGCTGCTGTTGATATTACCCTATGTTCATCTGTGCAGATATTCTTATCTGCTTTTCATTTCAGTAACCCTCACTATATCTAGATTGAGCCATCGTATTTCCCTGATCAGACATTCTAGCTTCTGTATCACATTCAGACTTCTGACATTCCACACTGCAGCTTGTAGAATATTACTCTTTTTAATCCTGAAGATCCTCTTGTACCTATATCTCCATGATAAGCACTGATTAATCGATATACAGATTGACTCTTTAATTCAGGTATGTAAGGAGAGTTGACTCAGATGCTTCTGAGCCCAAAGAGAATAGCCTCACCTTTTTTACATTCCACTCGTTTGAAGAAACAAAGGGAAGGCGAGGTATGCCATCACAAACAGAGGCAGTTTACGATTCATGATAAAATTGCACACGTATTCAACCAACGTATGGATCAGTTTTCACACAGACGGCACATTAGGTAAGAAAATCACACAGCACTGGTAGAACCATCAAGTAGGCAAGATCAGGCGTATACAGAACAGAATGTTGCACATGCATAAAATGTTTTATTGGACAAACTGGGTAGGCATTCAGCAAGTGGTTTACAGAAAATGTCAGGAAGACAGAGCAGTACCTCTACCTTCAGTAAACATTAAGTGAGAATAAATATGGATTCAGGCCTTGTCATACTGCATACAATGAAAAGTAGAATTATGAACATTGTCAAAGAAACAGAGATTTACAACTACATTAAAAATCATCCTGTCTTAATGATGAAACTTATTTAATACATGGTAGTTTGTAGATAATTTCCAGCTGATTTTATATACAAATGACAGAAAATAATATGGCATAAGAACGCATTATTTTTCCCATTTTATATGAATTTAGTGTGCTAACACTTTGTACATAAATGTGTGTACCCTGATTTTATAACACGTTTATGCCGTTTTTATTTGGTAACATGGAATAATCATATGTGTTAACATTATTTATTATTTATTTTCATCTTTATTTCATTCATTTTTATGGATCTCCTAGCTTAGTTTAAAATTTTACAGGCTCTTAATTAATACCATGTAACAAGTTTTATCTGTGCTACTTTAGCAGTACATCATATTATTGTATAATTACTTTTTTCCCTTTTATCGAAAGCTTTTAAGCACTTTGGTATTTGCTGTGCTTTTTCATATGAGATATCACAATATGGGAGACAGAACTAAAGGAGCTAAGGGGCACTGTCTTCAAGTGTATTCTAAATATTGTGGTGAAGAGTAGCGCCAGAGAAGGTGTTTCAAAAATAAACTGAAATGAGTTGCCCCTACCTCTATCCTGGGTGACCCTTCTGTTTTTGCGTTATGTAGATTTCATTTTAGTATGAGTAATAATGGTACTTTTAGTACTGGTAATGGCTAGTTGACTGTTGCTATTGTAAGATTGTAAGTAATATTTTTTGAACAGATCACATTTGTATTTTAATGCTACTCTGTTATAAATAAATTTTCTTATTCTTTCCCCTTGCACCTTACGACTGCATCATCACCTAGAAAGCTGTATGTTGTCAACAGAAGTAAAAATATACTTTGATATGAAGCATACAACTGTTATCACTGGAATGTACTGTCTCTAATTAGTGCACAGACAGTCTGACTTATGAATGTATTTTCGCGCCAGTGGCGCTAGTTCAAATGTAAGCAGTGTGTTAGAACGTTGATTTTTTAGAGATTTATGAGAAGGATGTTAACATTGGTAACATTTCATCAAATTTACATCATTTCCCGATGTACATAGCTTTGCATTTGTTTGAAGTAACTGTATTTCTACAGTGAAAATGCATGTTTTTGACGATGACATGCAGAGGATTTTAAAGTCAAACATGTTCTGAAGCAAAATGTAAATGATGTAATATTTTCACCATTCTTGTAATGTACTACAGTCTACACGACATGCTTGTACTGTTCTGTATATACACTCTGTGCCTCATCTTTGCATTCTTTTAGCTTTAGCAATACCATTTGAAAGTGGTCTTCATGCCAAAATTGCAACTGTGGAATAAATAATTTCTATATCAATTGCAAATTTGATGTCATTAAGAGAAGAGGATATTTTTATTGCCTCTGCAGGTTGGTGTGGATGCATGATTGTGGTTTGGGACCAAACCAGTGTTTGTACTCAATGGCAGGCAATCAGAAAGAGGGAATTCCACATTATTGCATATACATAGTGTGATAGCTCCTTAATGAAGACATCAAGCAAGTTGAGCCCAACTTCCTTGATGTCTTCAACAACTTGAACCCAACTTGCTTGATGTCTTCAGTAAGGGGCTGCCACCACTGTTTACTGGTAAGATGGTTGGGTTGCAAGGCCTCAGTGTTATTGCAATGTACTGCTACACAATGCAGAGAAGGTGATAGCCTCTAGCATTAGTATTTCTGGAGTTGCAATCTCAATGTTTTGCATTAAAATTGCTGCAACTTGCGGGCTTTCAAAAAGAAAATGAATGAAATCAAATGGTTCAAATGGCCCTGAGCACTATGCGACTTAACTTCTGATGTCATCAGTCACCTAGAACTTAGAACTACTTAAACCTAACTAACCTAAGGACGTCACACAAATCCATGCCCAAGGCAGGACTCGAACCTGCGACCATAGCGGTCACACGGTTCCAGACTGAAGCGCCTAGAACCGCACGTCCACACCGGTCGGCAAAATGAATGAAAAGATGGTGGCCCTCAACCATGTACCCTCAGGCTCAGAGTTGAAATATTAAAAGTTTTGGTTGGTTTCATTGTCTAGGGGCTGGGATACGTAGTTGCCACATTACAGGCCAAATACTGCTGAGTCTACAGTATATGATAAGAATACACACACGAATCGAATGGTCGAAGGTTTCTATCATTCAGCAATTATGAATTATGAAAGTAACACATACCTTTATAAATGAAAGAGCAAAATTAATTAAAATCTGCAGGTACTATCTTAACGACTTTAAATGATGAATATGAGAGTAGAAGAACCTTTGAGAATGCGGTGTATTTCTGCAAAACACCTATTGGTGTCGATGGTCCAGCAATTAAATAAAATATAAGCTGAATAACAGGGAAACAATAGATTCCTACTGCATGTAATTAGTTATGAACAACAACATAGCTTGCAAGATATTCGCTTCTAAATGCACACTACGCCTTCACTGTAGAAACCTCGGAAATCTCACAAGTTCACAAGTCCGCACTCCAAAGTATTTCTATCTCTCGTGACCACGCGCAAACCACTCCACACACTCCAAGTCTCTCTGGCGACTCCGTCGCGCCGTCGCGTCCCGGACCCCCGTGTCCTGTGCCGTACCGTCCAGAACTGCCACACTCCTCTCTCGAAACGATCCTCCTCCCCCACTTCCATACAATCTCACCATCAACGAGCGCTGTGATTGGCTAGAGTGCTCCCTCCATGTCTCCAATCCAACGTACACTCACAAACATATTTAAGCACATACGAAATACTGGATTTACATTTAAATAACTTGAAATTAATTAAATATTCCTACAGTTGGACCATAAACACGCTGTAACACACATTATTAAATACATAAACAAATTAAATAAACATATATCAAAGGAATAGCAACAAAAGGTAGACCAGTAGCCTAATGTCTCTGTGCTTTCTAAAACACAGCAAATATTTATCCAATTTCTTCGTGAATAGTATACATCTGATATAAAAAAGACATTGATGAATATATTTATAAGAATGCTGCTACCGTTTTTGCGTGTATCTGTGGAGTACTTGTGACTTGACGCGATCGATAGCAATTGGCCACTTTGACCTCCAATAACTTATGTACTATTCAAATTACATGCCTGTAATTCATATCAATTTAGGTTTACACTAACAGCTTTCTAAAGACACGGCAATCGACGACATGGGATGAAGCATTTAAATTGTGGAAATTCGTTGCTGGGTATTACTTGTATAATTTACCGTCAGATACTAAACTTTAAACTAATAAAGATATTGAAAATCTGATTACACCATCAGAAACGTCGTGCAAATAATAGTAATGTACATGTTTCTTTTTGAGGTATCATGATTCATGTGGCTACTATTAATTTCTATATGAACTGTGAAATGTCTGCCATTAAGGTTTCACAAAGTCCACCATCTTTGGCACTCCCGGCATAGACATCTCCTTCATCGACACAAAGCACCGTCCTCTTCACAGCGGAATTCCTAGCCACGCGGCTGGACTATGCGCTGCGGCTACCCCTCTCGTCCGGCTAACGTTTGGCACCACATGTCTGCTGCTGGGCCCCAGCTTGGACGAGTGTCCTGGGTGGCTGCCCCAACTCCGAACATATAATATAATAATACAGACTTGTATTTGTCTATGCTGGAGAAGACTGATTACTTTGTATGTTCCTGACACGTTCCACATCATTACGAAGTGTCGTATTCATGATCTATGGAACAAGTATTAATCTAATCTAATCTAATCCAGGGCCCCACAACTCGCCCGTTACCTCCTGAAGTCATTCATGAGGAGTGAGAGCAATAAGATAATGAAAGCTTGTCGAATCAGGCCAACAGGTGGACGATACACAGCAAAGAAGGCGATTTGCTCGTAAGATGTCTCCATTTGCTTCCATCTTATCTAGTACTGTGATTTGCAACTGGTGGTGATGTACTCCACTGCTAACGTAGACTAGTGTGTCACTTGCAGTCATCTGGTCAATGCGATAACCAATAATTTGCAGCTCTTACGTTACTCCTAGGTTTAAATATGTCTCACATGCTGGTAAGAGAAACTGTCTAAGCTTTCTATGTCACACTATTTACATTCCACATCAAGCGTGGAATTATGCCTGGCTGTGCACTAGTTTGCACCAAGATTCCTCCAAGGTTGGCTGGTGTGTGTGTTTTGCATCGTTGCCCCACGTTGACACAGCATCAGCATGTTGAGGCCTTGATTTAAAGAGCTGGAAGTGTCGTTTACGGACAGTTTTGATTTGCTGGCACTGCAGTTCCATGGCGTGTATGCACCAACAGCCGAATTACTGTTGTTTCTTTCCGGCTCCTTTAAGGAGATCTTCCATGCTCGCTACTATTGGCTGGAGGCCTGCAGGACATTGAAAGCCAGCGCTGCTCAGGCTGCTGGTTTATCTGCCATGAGAGACTCTTGGGTCTATGATGAGGCCACAGAAATGAAGCTGTTAGCAACTGAACTTGAAGTTGCCTTTGGTGCAACTTATATCCTAGTGCATTGCCACAGGAGGACATTCTTATATTCTTGGATGCTTTTAGCTATCAATATTACCCTGTTTGTTATTGGTACAATCTGGTTTCCCCTCCTTTCTTAAGCAGACACTTCTCACTGGGATGCTCCCCTGCCCATGCCTTTTATGCACTCAACAAGTATGACACTGTGTAGTGTTACTTGCTCAATGCTCTGGCACCGTTAGAAATTTGGCAGGCTCAGTTTGCCTTGCAGCTGGTCGGCTGTTACCCAGAAGTTAAGAATACTCTACATATTTCTGGTGGTATCTACCTACAGTTTCCCATTGTGTTTATTACAACCCCAAAGGAGGGTCAGTCTTCGGCCATGGTAATTTTGCAAGTGACACAGTGCACAACCTGATGGCAGACCTCACCTTCTGATGCTGCACATCATTTGGCCCTGTGGAGAACCGTCTTCAACAGCTTCCTCAGCATTGAAGAATGCATTGCTCTTGTCTTATCACCTCCATCACATACATGGGTTCTTCATGCATCCTCAGGTAAACTTTATAGGCTCACTGGACAGAAAATGTCACCCTGAAAGAGATCATTACAAGAATCATTTAATACCGTGTAATTCCGCCCCTGGACTTGATAACCGCCTGGATGCCGTTAGCAAGTGAGTCGACAAGGTAGTGCAGGTAAGTCGATTTAGCTTAAGCCACTGGCTGAGGATTTGATCTCACAGTTCCATCAAATAGCGGGGATGCTGATGTCTACGTTTCATCCACTGTTCCAATGCGACCCACAGATTTTCTGTGGGGTTTAAGTCAGATTATTCTGCAGGCCAATCGAGTGCAGTAGGGTGGCGTAGTGTTCACAAAACCATTGACATATTCTTCCAGCCTGATGAACTTCGATGTTGTCATCTCGAAAAACAGGCTATCAATAACATATTCATCATGTAGGTGGTGAAGAAAGGCATTTTGATCATTCAGAATGTTTAAATAAACATGGTAGTTCATGTTAGAACTCACCTCAGTGAGCTGGCCCAGTTCATAGAAAGAAAAACACCCCCCAAAACATCACAGACTCACCTTTAGCTTGAACCTGACCTGGCTCACATTCCAGATGAAATGCTCCATTTGGCGTTTGGTGCACTCGACGATGTGCATCACTTGAATGTAGGTAAAAACTTCATTCGTCAAGCCACTTTAGGTTCTGCGTCAGCTAATGTCCATGTTCGATGATTTCTATCCCACTGAAGACTCAGAGCTTCGTGTGACTGTGTGAACAATGGCCTCTTGCAAGGTGACCGACGTCAAATACTCATTGCATGCAGTTCTCGTTGAAAGTCCTCTCGCTAACAGGTTGGGATGGATCTTCAGTCACTGCCTGCAGCAGTTCCTGTCAGGTTTCGAAGTGATTTCGATGCATAGGCTGTGAAACGGGATCTCCAGTCTCTCTCAGTCAGGATCCTCTTCCGACCACAACTTTAACGTCATGCTTTGCGGCCACAGGAGCTACACAACTGCTTGGAGATAGGTTGAACAGTCCAACACGAACCAACAACAAGTCCACCAACCTCACATACTGAACGGCCATGGGCATGGACAAAAGTGTTTGCCCCTTTGTGTCATTGTGTCACTTTCTTACATTTACCCATGTTTACGTACAACGTCTGCTTGAAACATAAATGTTTCACTGATCGCTACGTCCCTATATTACATAGAGGAAGTGCGCGCATTGTTGAGCATGTGACTCAACCGCTGCGCCATCTGTAAATGCTTAAAAATTGATCTGTGTGCGTGCGCTGGGGTGACTAATTCTGTGCTTTGTGAGTTTACATTCTCTTGGTTTGTCTCAAGTTTGTTGTTCAGTTCCATGTACTTTCTGTTATACTGGAGCATAGTTGGTGGCAGCTGTGGCCAGTGGCGGTTCGTACTTTGGCGCAATGGAGCTGTGCATCCCCATAAATATTAAAGTCTGAGAGAATTGTACGAGGGTTGGAACTTTAATAGTGGCAACTATTTATTTACAGCTCGTACAAAATAGATACGTGTTTCAAAGTTTTACTGACCTTCAAAGTAGTCACCAGCATTGTGTATAACCTGTTGCAGCGACGTGGAAGTCGTAGGATACTATTGCCCGACGAATTTGTAACAGTTCTGAAATGAATGCCGTGAAGTGTTTCCTTCAGTTTGGAAATCGAGTTGAACTTACGAGGGCTTAAGTCAGGGGAGTGCACTAGGTGGTATAACCCTTCAGTCAAACAAATCAGTAACAGCTTGCACTGAACGTGCTTGAGCATTGTCCAGCAAACTGATGGTCAGGTCCTGCAGAAAGTGTCATCACTTCTGTCTCTGAGCTGGTCGTAGGTTGTGTTCCAAAAATGAAATCTACCATGACCGAGTAAGAAAGGAAAATGCTGCCTTTGATTATGTATCAGTTACCGAAGGTGAGATAACGATATTTCAACAATTTCACAGTTTTTCGTAGTCATAGACCATATATAACATAGACTGCGCATGTCCCTATCTCTGACGTGTTAGTGCTTGAAACTAACATTTAAAGTCACGTGACTCGGGGCAGAAAGCCGAGTTCCTGTTTTTACGCGCTGTGCGAAGTGGAGCTGACAGTTACAGTTTTTCCCATTTATAGCTGAAATCAAGCAATGATTTTGTCCATTCAAGTAACTGTAGTACTACTGTTACACATGTAGTAGTACAGTTAACGTAGTTTATCCGAAATTCCAGATAATAAAGCAATGGTTGTCGTTTTTACATGTAGTCAGGTTGAAACGTATTGACAGTTCTTTTTAACAAGCGATAGAATAATATTGTTGTTTAATGAATACTCTTTTTTGGCACTGTGAATTCTTGTAGTTCACCACTTCCACAGGAGTGGGAGAAAATATAATAATTCCATACACAGCATTAGTTTTCTAACGATTCCGCAAGAAAATGTATGAAATGTTTTAGTATGCGTATGTAAGAATGGTAATTCGTTTGTGTGCATAATGTCAGGTATTTACACAAAATAAGCGAATATATTTTCTGACTTTTTCTCAATCCAGTACAGATACCGAAACAAAATCAACATAAGAAGCATAATATATTACAAAACGTTGATTATACTTGTGTAGTGAGCTATATATTAACAATATGTCGTCTTAAAATCTTAGTCATTCATCAAGTTTTGCATCCAAAGACGAACAGCCGTCCTAACTTTCAGCTCATGGAAATCCCTCTGCAAGTATTTTGAAATAGTTCCCTTTCACAATTGAGATTTCCATCCGTTTGTGGAGTGTCTAGGGTAAAAACAAGTCTTATCTGGGCATATATTTACTGAAGAACTGTAATTTTGTTGCTTGTAGACAGAACTGTCCGGAGATCTCACCTGGTCACACGTAAAAACGATAACCATCGCATTAATGTTATGAATTTCGGAGAAATCAGATTAACTGCACTATTACATATGCAATAGCAATAAGACAAATTATTTTCTTGTTAAAATCAATGCATCTTTTCAGCTATAAATGAGAAACACTGTGTCAGCTCCATCCCACACAGTGCGTAATAATGAAAACTCGGCGTCCTGCCCCGAATCACGTGACTCAGGTGTTATTTTCAGTGTAATGACATCACGCGCAGTCTATATCTGTGGTCCATGGTCGTAGTTGTCAGACATGTTTTGCCTGGGATAAACCCACTGCTTTCATAAACTCAAGGCTGTAAGCACAGCTTTGATGACGTCACACTTTGAGGCGGCAGGAAAAGGCAGATTCGTTCGCAGATGTAAGTCAAATTAGACTAGTGTGATTGTATCCTTGGATATAGAAAATAAAATTAACCGTGACTCACATGGTTTTGCTTTTCCAAAGTTTTAAAATACTGTTAGATAGTTTACCTTCGAAATAAACAACAAACAAACTATGACAGACATTATACCTTGTTCTTTTCGTCATACATAGGATGCATGTAATGGTCTGTGCAAGATAGTGCACTATTTCAACATATTCCAAAAAGCCACGCGCAAAAAAATGCGACTTTTCAGGGGATCATATCTCAGGTTCTACTGATCACAGAGATAAGGGGTCACATGTTTTGGACAGCCCTTGACCTAGCGACCATTTGTATACTTATCGGAAGAAAGGGCATACTACAGCTATCCTATAGTCCAGGGTCAAAATTTAAAATTTACACACTTCCTCCAGTCCAGGTAAACTGAGAAAATCTTGCATGAGATGTGGCCTATGGCGGTCTTATGCGGCTTATGAAAGCATATTTGTTCATGGGCGAGGAAACCCCTAAACAAACTACACTCCTGGAAATTGAAATAAGAACACCGTGAATTCATTGTCCCAGGAAGGGGAAACTGTATTGACACATTCCTGGGGTCAGATACATCACATGATCACACTGACAGAACCACAGGCACATAGACACAGGCGACAGAGCATGCACAATGTCGGCACTAGTACAGTGTATATCCACCTTTCGCAGCAATGCAGGCTGCTATTCTCCCATGGAGACGATCGTAGAGATGCTGGATGTAGTCCTGTGGAACGGCTTGCCATTCCATTTCCACCTGGCGCCTCAGTTGGACCAGCGTTCGTGCTGGACGTGCAGACCGCGTGAGACGACGCTTCATCCAGTCCCAAACATGCTCAATGGGGGACAGATCCGGAGATCTTGCTGGCCAGGGTAGTTGACTTACACCTTCTAGAGCACGTTGGGTGGCACGGGATACATGCGGACGTGCATTGTCCTGTTGGAACAGCAAGTTCCCTTGCCGGTCTAGGAATGGTAGAACGATGGGTTCGATGACGGTTTGGATGTACCGTGCACTATTCAGTGTCCCCTCGACGATCACCAATGGTGTACGGCCAGTGTAGGAGATCGCTCCCCACACCACGATGCCGGGTGTTGGCCCTGTGTGCCTCGGTCGTATGCAGTCCTGATTGTGGCGCTCACCTGCACGGCGCCAAACACGCATACGACCATCATTGGCACCAAGGCAGAAGCGACTCTCATCGCTGAAGACGACACGTCTCCATTCGTCCCTCCATTCACGCCTGTCGCGACACCACTGGAGGCGGGCTGCACGATGTTGGGGCGTGAGCGGAAGACGGCCTAACGGTGTGCGGGACCGTAGCCCAGCTTCATGGAGACGGTTGCGAATGGTCCTCGCCGATACCCCAGGAGCAACAGTGTCCCTAATTTGCTGGGAAGTGGCGGTGCGGTCCCCTACGGCACTGCGTAGGATCCTACGGTCTTGGCGTGCATCCGTGCGTCGCTGCGGTCCGGTCCCAGGTCGACGGGCGCGTGCACCTTCCGCCGACCACTGGCGACAACATCGATGTACTGTGGAGACCTCACGCCCCACGAGTTGAGCAATTCGGCGGTACGTCCACCCGGCCTCCCGCATGCCCACTATACGCCCTCGCTCAAAGTCCGTCAACTGCACATACGGTTCACGTCCACGCTGTCGCGGCATGCTACCAGTGTTAAAGACTGCGATGGAGCTCCGTATGCCACGGCAAACTGGCTGACACTGACGGCGGCGGTGCACAAATGCTGCGCAGCTAGCGCCATTCGACGGCCAACACCGCGGTTCCTGGTGTGTCCGCTGTGCCGTGCGTGTGATCATTGCTTGTACAGCCCTCTCGCAGTGTCCGGATCAAGTATGGTGGGTCTGACACACCGGTGTCAATGTGTTCTTTTTTCCATTTCCAGGAGTGTATAATTTCTGGTTGTGAAAGGTACCAGTTGTTGGGTTAGCCTATTCCGTAATTTCTATTCATGGCAAATTGTAGAAATTTTTTCCCTTTGTTCTTACGATGATATTCTCAGTGAACTTCGAAACTTTTTTCGATATCATCTGTCAATGAGATCCAGAGGTTCAAAGTTACCCTACTTGTGCAGAAAACAGCAAAAACCGGTCTTTAGCTGTGTTTGCAACATGGGCTGCAATTATATAAATAACATACCATAGAAAATGGCTAAAATTTTAACTGTACATTCTTTAGACATTCATCTAGACACGTCATTTTCCCATTTTCGATAACTGTATCCGTTATCACAACACGACCGAAAAACCATGACTTTTGTATACCAGAAGCACCAATTCTTAGGATGGCCACTTCTCCAATTCCTGTTCGTGACAAATCGTCGAAACTTTTACTGTATGTTCTTATGATGATGATCTGGGGGAGCCGCCAAACTTTTCTCGATATCTGTATCCGCTACCGAGATCCAAATGTTTAAAATTGCTATAGTTATGCATGTAAAATATGTACGTAATATGCTGTCTGAGGTATGGAAGTAGCTTTAACTGACGTTGGGTCATTGCAAGGATTCTGAGGTTGTCAAACCACGTATTTCATCAAAATGTTTCAACAAGAAAACTTTATGACAAGCTATATCTGTATAATGGGCACTTCACGCCTCTATAGATATGCCCAAAGTGGTATTGCAGTGACAAAAAAATTGGGCTACAAAGGATCTTAACATGCCTGAAAAGAACCTAAAATGAATGACAGATGCTAAGTAAAACTGGAAAGACTGCAAATTCAATAAAACATCTCTAATAACATTTTAACTCTGTTAAGATACATTCATAATCTGAGCGTTTTCGATGAACAGTGATCGATGAGCAATGTGTACAGAGTGTTTCAAAAGGAATATGGTTATTTCGATCGAATATATTTATTAAACTATAAGTTATATAGCAATGACACATGGGACAACTATTTACCAATCTCTAAAGTTTAGATTACAGATGTTCAGTAAGTCCTCCAACACTGAGGCGAACAATATCACATCGCTACTCGAAAAAATGGTTCAAATGGCTCTAAGCAATATGGGACTTCACATCTGAGGTCATCAGCCCCCTAGATTTAGAACTACTTAAACATAACTAGCCTAAGGACATCACACACATCCATGCCTGAGGCAGGATTCAAACCTGCGACCGTAGCAGCAGCGCAGTTCCGGCGGACTGAAGCGCCTAGAACCGCTCGGCCACAGCAGCCGGCTCATCGCTACTCGAATTCCATCTGTACTCCGGTAAGCGCGTCCATTGTCGCTGGTGTTATGGCTGTACGAATCTGGTTCTTCAACTCTTTGAGGTTCTGTGTTAGTGTTGATGCATAAACGTTGTCCATAATGAAACCCCCGGGAAGAAGTTACAGGGCGTCAGACCCAATGACCATGGAGGTTAACTGAGAAGTGCTAAGTCGCCACCTGTCTGACGACCAAACGAACGTCTCGGAAGTTTCATTCGAGTATTCCCGCACGCTTGGCGATTCCAGCAAGGGGGTGCCCAGTCTTATTGAAAAATGAAGTTGTCCTCGCTCAGCCTTGGAAACAACCAGTTATGTAGCATAGCAAGATAGTGTTGACTATTTAATCGTGTTTCTGTCAAAGAAGAATGGGCCGCAAACGGATGAGTGGGATATCACACAAAACACATTGGCTTTGGCTGAATCTCGCACAAGTTCAGTGCGCGCATGTGGGTTCTGTAGACCTCAAATTCGAACATTGTGTTTGTTTACTTTCCCACTAAGATGGAAAGTCGCTTCGTAGCTGAACACGATGTATTATGCGAAAGTGATATAACTGAAAACAGTATTCTGAAGCTCGTCAGGAAATGCCACACGTTTGCATTTGTCGGCATAACGTATAGCCTATAACAGCTGTACTGTATCTTTATACCCAGCCGACGCTTCAAAATATAACAAATTGGTGTTGTAGGCCGTTGTAAATCCCGTCTGGCACGACGAGCTGATTTCGTAGGACTACGTTTAGCGGTTTGAATTCGTGAGACATTTTCGTCAGAAACAGGAGCGCAGCCTGGAGTCTTTCCTTCACATATACATCCCGTGTCTACATTCTGTCGATAACATCTGCGAATGTTCTACGCATTTGAAGGATCAGTTTGATATCTCAACATGAAACATCTTTTTATTGTAATCACGGAATTACACCTTGCATACCCAAGAACACAAAATGATTGCTGCTGTGGAGTAGCCATTTTGCAATACGTCACGGTAACCAAACAAACAGAAGGCAATCAACATCTAACGTCAATGAATGTCAAAATGGTTCAAATGCCTCTGAGCACTATGGGACTTAACATCTGAGGTCATCTGTCCCCTAGAACTCAGAACTACTCAAATCTAACTAACCTAAGGACATCACACACATCCATGCCCGAGGCAGGATTCGAATCGGCGGCCATAGTGGTCACGCGGTTCCAGACTGTAGCGCCTAGAACCGCTCGGCCAATGAATGTCAACTAGACAATTCTTCCAATAATCGAGCCGCGGCACAGTACCTGACAGTTCTGACAACATAATACTTTCCAATACGTATATTACTTTTGAGGCACACTGCATTACGCGTACTTATTTGTTGTTTATATCTGACAACGTTCGTTTGTTGACATACATAAATAAACAATCAAAAATTTACTGACTTATAGAATTCGCTTTATATAAGTATTACACCCTGCTGTAACAGGGAAAAGAATGCAACCAACGGAAAAAATGCTCCTGTCTGATGTAATGACACATTCCTATGCAGAGACATACAATATCTTAAAAGCTGCGCCAAAGATAAATTGAGAGACATGTATATTATAATCTTTGTAAAGTTCACATTGGATTCTCTTTTGTTTGATACTCCAAGGAGCTAAGGGACACTTTCGATTGTTGTCTTGTGGAGGATGGACGTGATTTTTGGACTGTGCGGAAAGGCAGCCATATGGTTGGTAATTATGGTTTGTGCGATGAGCACAGCAAGTCTTATTGTGTTGTGAATAAAAAATAGTGAAAAGTATCGAAGTGTTACGAAAATTATTTATAGCGACGTAGCATAGTATTCCTTGGTTTCCACCGTCTTCGTGAAGTGAACCGATGCCGACTCATGATGGTACACACGGTCAACAAAGAGAAGAACATCGATGGCGACTAATGAATTAATATTGTGGCAGAAGGACTAATTCTACGTCTAAGGTGAGAACTCTGATTAAATCAACAATGACGTGGAATTTAAAATGTAAAATGTTTTTTATTTATTTCGCCACACTGGCGACCGCTGACAGGGACAGTGCTGGTGGAACAAAGAGTAAGTACTTCATTGTTGTGCTACAAATGTACTTGTACTAATTACTGTTTCTCTGTTACATGACGCACATGGAAAATGACGAATAAAGTGAAACAATATTAACTGTATAAACGGATGGCACAATAACCAGAAGGAACAAGGACAAGGATTTACAAAACTAACGTAATCGTGAGTGACGCAGCTCAGTCGGAATTAAGGTAGGAAAGTGCAAACGCATGCAGTGGCTGCACCTTGGCTTAGCTCCACTTAAAGCAGAACCTTTTCCTGTCCATATTAAAATCCTGGTAGTGTTTGTGGCAACACACAATTACACTTTGATAATTACTTTTTTATGTTCAACAATCGCAGAATTAGAAGACGTAGTGCGCCATCTTGTAAATTTCCGACGCGCAACAAATAACAATCGCGAGATATTTTTATTAATTCAACTGCGAGAGAATTTAAAGATTTAGATTAACAGTAAAGTACAGATAAAAATAATATCTTCACAATGGAATTGGAGAACTTTAATTTGACAAATGTTCATGGACACGTCACCGATTCTGACAACAGTGACGTAAATGATGACGCAATTAGTTTTTCAGCACAACATAATGTAGAAGTAAATACAATTCAATTGCACTCCACAGGGATTAACAATAACGAACCACTTGCAAATGAAACCTTGTGCACAGTCGATGAAGCATCGAATACCAGATCAGATGAAAATATTTCGCGTGAAATCAGTGAACCTAGCCCGGTTTCGATTCAATCAGACCATGGCAGAGAAACAATGGCAACAAATAATGGCATAAATACAAACACACAAGCTTCGTCAGTTACGCTTGAGGCATTATGTAGTCTGATGTCAAACGTGAGCGAGAAACTGGCGAATCTAGAAATCAGCCACAACATGACAAACACAAAATTGTCAAACATGGAAATTGGGTTCCAACAGCAGTTTTCAAGTGTAAACACGCAATTTGAAAACATACACAGACATTTCGATCAACGCTTAAATAAACTCACCAATGAAATCGATCAAAAGATCGAAGACAAAGTCATCAAAACCGTCAATAGTGTATACAATGTATTGGCAAATGACTTAGAAAAGAAATTGTCAGATCTTACAAACAAACAGGACCAGGAACTGTCAGAAATAGTAGAAACACACAATCAAACACAAACCGTACAAAAAGAAATACACGAAAACGTACAGGCTATTCAATTAAATTTAACAAGAGTACAGTCCGCATGTGAAGAAATACCTGACCAAGTTAATAAAGTTAACGAAGAAGTCGGTTTTCTGAAACAGGAGACTCGACGTATCAACGCGGACATTATCAAAATAAATGAAACTTTAGAAAACGGTAATGTAAATCAATCAATAACTGACCGGGAAACAAAACTTTTTGAAAAATTAGGTAATGAAATCAAAGTAGCCGAGGACAGAATACGCAAGGAAATTGCTGGTAGACTGAATGTTTCAAATGACTTGCCTACGTCAAGCAGCAGGCAGCGCGACACTTATTCGCCCATGCCAGATTACGATGTCAATAACGCAGAACATCAGGCGTCCAGTCCGGCGTATGTGCACGCACCGGCACAGGCAAACAATGGCTATTCGCCAAACGCGGTGCTGCAACAGGCAGTAGGTGTGTCGCCTTGCATCTCGACGATTCTAGTCGATTGGAGCCTGTTGAAACATAGACAGTTTCCAGTTTTCTCCACAGAATCCAGAAAAACTCATCCAGTCGTATTCGTAAGAGCATTTAAAAATGTCTTACCAAGAAACTGGACTGAGGCACAGAAGATTAGATATGTAGTAGGCTTCACACAAGGCGACGCACTTTTGTGGGCCACAGACATGGCTGAACAGTGCGTCACCTACGAACAATTTGAACGGGCTTTCTTGGAGAAATATTGGTCTGCTGGGGTCCAAGAAAGACTGCGACGTGAGGTATTCAACCCACAACCGTTCAACCTCAAAAACGGCGGGTTGAGAAAGTATTTCGAAAAGTACTTGAATAAGACGCGCTATTGGAACAATCCAATACCGCACGTACATGTTCTCAAAATTCTGAAAAACAAACTACCCGCGAACTTACGCGAAAAATTGGTAACCATACCGGAGAACGACCTTGAATACTTTCTTTCCGTGCTTGACTCAATTGATCTAATATACGAAGAAGAGCCGAGCACAAGTAATCGGAATGAATATTCCGGAACCAATCAAAACAACGGTAACGGATATCATTTTAATGGCAGTGGACAAAACCCGTACAGTTGGCATCCGTATGCGACAAGGCCAAATAATGGAACCTGGAATTACGGAAATCGGAGGAATTCGGCGCCACAGAAACGTGAAGACCGAAGGTATAGTACAGATTACGGCCCACGCCGGTATGGAAATGATAGAAATCACGTGAATGATTGGTCAGGCCCGCGTGATGAAAGGCGGACACAAATGAAAATTACAATAGTTACAGTAATAGGAATGATAGACCAAGGAGGAATAGCGACGGCCGGTCGCAAGAAAATGTTGCACGCAGCGGTCTGGAAACTAATTGGCGACAGAATAACCACTCAGTACACTTTGTAGAGGTAACGGACAGTACTGAAGCAACGCCTTTGTCTCCCCCGGTAAACAACAATCGGTCGTAATGAGCCCCCACCGGCCGACCGATTTGACAACAGGGGGCACAAACAAGCACACATTACATCTTAGACAATTATTTTTAAGATATGATCAGGATGCGACCGTAGAAGATGATCTATGTGAAGAAGAGATGAAAGCACCGGACAAGGTAAGTGACCTCGTGCAGGCTGTAATAACAGCAAAGATAGGAACTATAATTACCAACGTAATTTTAGATACAGGCGCATCTACGAATATTATTTCTAACAGTTTATTTAAAGAAGTTTCGAAAGCATTAAAAGTACCAGTGTTGCCAACGGAAAATTGTAAAATCTTGACAGCTATAGGTAACAAGTCAAAAAGTATTAAGTGGCAGACGCAAATACCTGTTACCATTAGCGATGTCACGATAAACTGTACATTCTTAATCGTTGACAAGTTAATCGTCAATTGTATTTTAGGCATGGAAGTTTTCCGGCAGCATAAAGTAAACATCGACATAGGCAGTGGACTTTGCTATTTCCGAGTGGGCAGTCATAGTGTGAAGGTCAATCTTGTAAAGTCAACAATAGATCGTAATGGTCAATCACAGAAACAAGCTGAAGTAAAATTAGTTTACCCACAAGTTTTATTGATAGATATTCCTTTCCCCGAACAATTAGACACGGAAATAATTAACGAACAGGCTGCCCACGAGAAGGTAGGAAAATCCACTTGTCTTTCAGAAACTCAACAAAATGAACTAGCACATCTTATTACTGAAGTTTCAATTAAACATCGAAACTAGTAATCAACTGGGGGCATATGCCAGCTGAACAACGCATAGTTAACCACACCTAATGAAACATGTGTTACTGTGAGTCTTTTAACACTATAAAATAAACCATACGGTACTTTTGTAGTCTAACTCAGTTATTTAAGAGAGGGGAACAAAGACAAATTAGCGCGAAGGTCAGAGTTTGTTCGCTTGAGACGAGCAACAAACCACACGTCGAAGTTGCAATCCAACGCTCAGCTCATGAGCACGCGATAGCTGCATGTCAAGACGAGGTCATTGGCCGCGCTATAGGCAGCGAGCCGGGGAGAAATCTTCCCCCCTTCCATGTCCGATCAGCTGAGCGTATACAAAGCGCAAAGGCGCATGCGCGGTCGAGTCCAGGTGTCACGTGACTATTACACGATGGTGGCTATCACGAATAATGTTCACCAACAATGCAGAGTTTTCCCCGCACCTACAGTCCAGTCGTGGTACGTAAGCCCGCATGCGCGGAACGTTTAAAAGTTTTGAGACCACTCTTACTATGAGACACAGAGATGAAAGCCATTCAAAAACAAGAAAGAAAATGGTACACAAGTCTGGTAAATAGTAGCTTAGAAATTTAATTATAAGCTGGTATTACGTAATAAAAGTGAACATACAAGTACATACTGGTCATGGATGGTATTGTAATATTATATTATACTGAGTAAAATCTTAGCTTGTACGGAAGGAGAAAGAAAATAGAAAAAAAAAATAAATAATGCAGATATATAACCGGAAGAAAGGCTATGTACACGAGAACAGCACACAATTACATATAGGGAAAAAGCAGCAAAGAGGAAATCAAAGAGATAACGCATACATTTAAATTACACAGTAGCTAGCGATTTTCAGAATGAACAACAAGGTAAACGGGGGAATTTTTGTGACTATGGAAAAGAGTGACACAAGCTTTAAAATAGGAAAATAATAAACAGATCTATGCAGCGTGAGTAATGAACTGAATCGCTCTCAAAACAAATACCTAGGGTTTATAGAGAGAGAGACACACATTAACGTTAGGAAACACCTGAAGCACTCAGCAAACAACTTTGTAGAATATATAAGCTATACACGAGGGTACATGTACGAAAGCTAAAGTGTAAAGGAGGAAACTAGGGAATGTTGCGCATCAATGGACTGTAAGGCAGTTATGTATGTAAGAAGAAATATTTAGTTGTAAGTATTATTAGTATAAGGGACGATGCTCAGCACACCCTGAATTATTTTGGAATATTGAAGGAATGGTGCAGGGTACCGAAAAAGGGCCCCACCAGCAAAGTGTATATTATAGTGGTAGATATTTTTTTTGTGCATAAACGTATGTATGAATGTGCGAAAGGCGAAAGAAGCTCTGTACATGTACGGAACTTAAACAACGTGGAAGTGTATAAGGAAAATTAAACTCTAAGACAACCTCTTATAAACATGTATACCTAACATCAAGAAACAACTTAATTAAAACCGTAAGACTCTACGAGTGCAACATTAGCGATGCTTCACTCATGTATGCAGAAGGAAGGTATGAATTACTTTACCCACTTGAAACATGAAAGGATAAATCATGTTAAAATTATATCTTTCATACATATAACGATTTACGGTCACAAAGAATGAAAATGACATCGCCGCTATACGAGAAACAGGTAAGTAGTGTGATCGACGACCTGTAAGCAAAGGAATCGTCTATAAAATAAACTATGAAAAAAAAAAGTCATACAGAATTTCATGCTGCACTGAAGCTATGAAAGTGTGATTATTCGTGTACATAGATTTTCATGACAACCGATGCATTAAAATGTCTATTTTTTCTCCCATGATAACACAGGACGCCTATAAGCGCACTTTAATTGAAAATGATACACGCACACAAGGGCGTGCCGCTATTATGAAACACTGTACATATTAATAGTAGCTACACCCTGAACTTCAAGATTGTATGTTTATATGTCTATGTTAATGTAGGAAGTTTTATTAGAGGTAATGATTTACAAGCACACCAGAACGTGCTTAAGCACAAAACACTGTACATATTAGGGTTATGCTGCATATAAATGATTATTTCGTGCATTTTCAGATTTTATACGCAAAAAATCGTAGCATACACGTAGTCGTTGCCACTACCCTAAGTAGACGGTAGAAAATTCCCTTCCCAAGCTTCAGTGGAGCGGCTACAGGTGTATTCTCTGCATGCTGATGCATGTCGTTGCGTATGAAGAATACGTAACGGAGGTAAACCTTAACTTATACTCGAGTTCAAGAAGGAAAACAAAGGACTTGTTCCTTCTAACAGATTAATGGAAAAAGGCGAGTGTGTGTGTCAGTAAAATCCAAGACGAAGAAGCCACTATGAGTGGTTAAAATTTTTTCAATTTTAGTCGATAGTTTTTTCCTGTAGTTAATGTAAACAATGTATTGTATGTATTATATGTTATTCCATTGTATGTGATGTATTTTGTATTTCATGCCAAGTCCCGTGACTTACAAATTATGTACATTGACCAGAAGTATTGAGGGGAATGAATCTCAGTACAATAGGTAAAAGGGGTTAATGCGAAAAAAAAAGTGTAGTGAAAAGGAAGTTTCGATCGCAATACTCGCGGTTAAAGTGGTGTGTGTAGAAATTAAAATTGTGCAAAGTAGTGCTACGTTGCAAGTGTCAGCGAGCCTAAACAAGTGACATCGAAAATTAAAGCTTGTATCGTCAAACGACCCATGGCGTCACAGTAGGAAAGGACAATGCCAAACAAGTTTGACATGGTACGCTTCTTACCAGGAGCTGCATCGACGGGATCGTCCTCCGCCTCGCACATAGTGTGGTGTGTTCTTCGGGGCACATATTCCAATGTACCTCGTCGTATCCAGTCTAAGTACTGGAAGGAACTACAAAAAGCACACGCATACTGAGGTTCGGAAGTCTCGACGGTACCCGCACGTCGGTGTATATTCAGTGCACTGGCGCGCGCATTCAACCAACGTCGCCCGCTAACGGACGACCAAAGAATCAGGCGCGCGTATCACCCGCCCATATTCAACACGGGCTAGCGAACAAAGCTCGTCGCCCCGAATAAATACAGAAAGCAATACAAGGACTTAATTTTCACCTCTGATGAGGAAATAAACATTGGTAAATAACGTTGTATTCATTGTATATTTTATTGTACAAACTGTACCACATGATATTTTCTCAGTATTAACCAGAACTTTGTATATTAGGATTAAGGTTTGTAAATATTAGCATAAGTATACCAAAAAACTGACACACACTCAGAAATACCAAAGAATTCACAGTGCCATGAAAATGAGACAATAAAAATGACGTTTGTAAATAAAAGACCCCCAAACCTACCAATTGCAAGGTCGACTACTGTATCCTGTCAATCAAATAAAATTTTCTAGTGACAGTATACAGTAGGGGGGCAGTTGTAATGACACATTCCTATGCAGAGACATACAATATCTTAAAAGCTGCGCCAAAGATAAATTGAGAGGCATGTATATTATAATCTTTGTAAAGTTCACATTGGATTCTCTTTTGTTTGATACTCCAAGGAGCTAAGGGACACTTTCGATTGTTGTCTTGTGGAGGATGGACGTGATTTTTGGACTGTGCGGAAAGGCAGCCATATGGTTGGTAATTATGGTTTGTGCGACGAGCACAGCAAGTCTTATTGTGTTGTGAATAAAAAATAGTGAAAAGTATCGAAGTGTTACGAAAATTATTTATAGCGACGTAGCATAGTATTCCTTGGTTTCCACCGTCTTCGTGAAGTGAACCGATGCCGACTCATGATGGTACACACGGTCAACAAAGAGAACAACATCGATGGCGACTAATGAACTAATATTGTGGCAGAAGGACTAATTCTACGTCCAAGGTGAGAACTCTGATTAAATCAACAATGACGTGGAATTTAAAATGTAAAATGTTTTTTATTTATTTCGCCACACTGAGCACAGAAAAGGCGAAAATCTTCCTCTTTAAAAGACTATGTCAGAAAAGTTGGGAATCAGCTGCCTCAATCCTCATTTCGCCTTTCTCGTCGAAAATTTTGATATGCAAACATATTCGCGCTTTTCTTGTGCTGAGAGAGTAGCAGAGAGACAGTGATGGTGGGAGAGAGAGAAGACAGTGACGGTAGGAGAGAGAAACTGGCAGTGAGAGAGGGAGATGGATGAACACAATACCAGTGGGAGCCAAAGGGAAAAGGGTTATTGATTGTCAATGAGAGATATTGGCATTGAAAGAGGTAGAGAGATGGATTTGGGTAGAACCAGTGGGAGCAAAACAGAGAGGAGACAGTGGAAATGAAAAATACAGGTGAGTAGAGACCATACGTAGGATGGGGAGAGGGAATGGATCCTCTCAGGCCAGCGAACTTTATGACATAGGTGTAGGAGAGGGCAGATTTTGGACCGAAATTAGTGGAAAAAATAAGTTGGACACCCAAGAACTTTTGAGCTGCAGAGGTATTGTGGAGACAGTGGCAGTCAGAAAGAAAAACCAACGATGACAGTGTAAGTGAGACAGTGGCAGTGAGATATAATGTAAATCAAAGGGATAAAAAGTAAACAATGGGAGAGAAACATAGCTATACAGACAAGCAGCAGTGAGAGCAAGATGCTGAGTTGTTGTTGTTGTGGTCTTCAGTTCAGAGATTGGTTTTATGCTGCTCTCCATGCCAATCTATCCTGTGCAAACTTCTTCATCTTCCAGTACCTACTGCAACCTACATCCTCCTGAGTCTGCTTAGTATATTCATCTCTTGGTCTTCCTCTACGATTTTTACCCTCCACACTGTCCTCCAATACTAAATTAGTGACACCTTGGTGCCTCAGAACATGTCCTACCAAACCGATCCCTTCTTCTAGTCAAGGTGTGCCACAAATTTCTCTTCTCCCTTATTCTATTCAATACCTCCTCATTAGTTATGTGATCTACCCATCTAATCTTCAGCATTGTTCTGTAGCACTACACTTCGAAAGCTTCTATTCTCTTCTTGTGCAAATTATTTATCGTCCACGTTTCACTTCCATACATGGCCACACTCCATACAAATACATTCAGAAACGTCTTCCTGACACTTAAATATATATGCGATGTTAACGAATTTCTCTTCATCAGAAACGCTTTCCTTGCCATTGCCAGTCTACATTTTATATCCTCTCTACTTCGACCATCATCAGTTACTTTGCTCCCCAAATAGCAAAATTCATTTACTATTTTAAGCGTCTCATTTCCTAATCTAATACCCCTCAGCACCACCCAATTTAATTCGACTACATTCCATTATCCTCATTTTGCTTTTGTTGATATTCATCTTATATCTTCCTTTCAAGACACTGTCCATTCCGTTCAGCTGCTCTTCCAGGTCCTTTGTTGTCACTGACTGAATTACAATGTCATCGGCAAACCCCAAAGTTTTTATTTCTTCCCCATGGATTTTAATTCCTACTCCGAATTTTTCTTTCGCTTCCTTTACTGCTTGCTTGATATACTGATTGAATAACATCGGGGAGAGGCTACAACACTGTCTCACTCCCTTCCCAACCACTGCTTCCCTTTCATGCCCCTCGACTCTTATAACTGCCATCTCGTTTCTGTACAAATTGCAAATAGCCTTTCACTCCCTGTATTTGACCCCTGCCACCTTCAGAATTTGAAAGAGAGTATCCCAGTCAACATTGTCAAAAGCTTTCTCTAAGTCTACAAATGCTAGAAACGTATATTTGTCTTTCCTTAATCTATCTTCTAAGATAAGTCGTAGGGTCAGTATTGCCTCATGTGTTCCAACATTTCTACGGAATCCAAATTGATCTTCCCCGAGGTCGGCTTCTACCAGTTTTTCCGTTCATCTGTAAAGGATGCGTGTTAGTATTTGACAACCGTGACTTATTAAAGTGACAGTTCGGTAATTTTCACATCTGTCAACAACTGCTTTCTTTGGGATTGGAATTATTATATTTTTCTTGAAGTCTGAGGGTATTTCGCTTGTCTCATACATCTTTCTCACCACATGGTAGAGTTTTGTCAGGGCTGGCTCTCCCTAGGCTATCAGTAGTTCTATGGAATGTTGTCTACTCCTGTGGCCTTGTTTGGACTTAGATCTTTCAGTGTTCTGTCAAACTCTTCATGTGGTATCATATCTCCCATTTGATCTTCATCTACATCCTCTTCCGTCCCCATAATATTGTCCTCAAGTACATCGCCCTTGTGTAGACCCTTTATATACGCCTTCCACCTCTCTGCTTTCCCTTCTTTGCTTAGAACTGGGTTCCCATCTGAGCTCTTGATATTCGTACAAGTGGTTCTCTTTTCTCCGAAGGTCTCTTTAATTTTGCTGTAGGCAATATCTAACTTACCCCTAGTGAGATAAGCCTCTACATCCTTACATTTGTCCTCTAGCCATCCCTGCTGAGCCATTTTGCACTTCCTGTCGATCTCATTGTTGAGACATTTGTATTCCTTTTTGCTGCTTCATTTACTGAATTTTTATATTTTCTCCTTTCATCAATTAAATTCAATATATCTTCTGTTAACCAAAGATTTCTACTAGCTCTCGTCTTTTTACCTACTTGAAGCTGAGTTTGAAGGCTTAACTACAAAAACTACAAACAGAAACGGGATAAAAGGATTTAATATGTTCTGTGTTAAAAGAGCGCTAATATGTTTACATGCTGGAACTTTTAGAAAGCAGAATGAGGGTTGAAGCAGTGGGTTCCCAACTTTTCTGTCAGAGTCTTTTAAAGAAGAAATATTTGCCTTTTTTGCTGTCACGCAGTTTCATTTTTCCGCAGGTGTTACATTATAGTACCTTGTAGCTAGCTTGCGTGTTGATATAGAATTTAATATTGCTTGCATGTACATACATGCATACATTAAAGAGAATTGGTAAAATGCACATGACGGAATACAGGGTGAGTCACTTACTATTGCCACCAAGAATAACTCCGCAAATATGATGAGAACTCAAAAGTTTGTTGGACAAAAGTTGCATGGGACAGTGGGGGCCATAATATGACGTTGGTTTTTTGTTGCTAGGTGGGGTCACGTCAGAGATATGAAAAGTAACTTTCTTTTTTTTTAATGGGATGGTATAGTTTGGTACTTATTTTCTGATAGCGGCTATCGAGATGAATCCAATGATATGTAACAGTAAGGCCTTTGAGGGTCAACAAAGATCACAAAGGTGGCATGAACGTCCATTTACAGAAGGTGTTCGAAGTGATGATCATTGGTATCAATGCAGTGCTGCAGTCTTCTTATCATGGATCGAGTGGTATTCCTTATCATATCAACACTTATCGAAACGCATGCTCTGACAATTCTCTCTTGCATATCTTCAGGTGTAGTTGGAGTGTCTTTAGAAACAATATCTTTTACGAATCCCCACAAGCAAAAATCCAGAGGCGTCAAGTCTGGCGAACGAGTCGGCCACGACACATCTCTGCGTCCAGCCCAACGATTTGAGAATTGTCTCCCAACTCATTTCTAGTCATCAACGAGAAGTGAGCTGGACACCCATCGTGTTGACAACACAGTCTGTTCCTTGTTCCTAAATGTATTTCACCCAATAACAGACCTAATGTTTCTTGCAGGAATGTGGCGTACTTCCTACCATTAAGATTTCCTTTGACGAAATAGGGGCCTACAATTCTGTCCTCCAGAATCCCACAGCATACATTCACCGACCATGGTTTTCAGTGTGAAACTTGCCGCAGCTGACATAGAGTTTCAGTAGTTCAATAATGCATGTTATCCAAATTAACATTTCCATGGTTCTTGAATGTAGCCTCGTCAGTAAATAAAATCAAATTAATAAATGTGTCATCCCTCTGGTTATGAAGTTGAGCCTATCAGCAGAATTCAATGCGACACATACAATCTGTACCAGTTAATTCTTTGTGGAGACTGATATGGTAAGGATGATATTTATTGCAATGCAGAACATGAACAACACTACTCTGGCTCGTGCCAGATTCCCTTATGATTTAACACAAACTAACACAAGGATCTCGAACAACAGTGGCTAGAGAACCAATTTCCGTTTCCTAGTTAGTAACTTTTCTTTGCCGGATTTGTTTCCGATACATTAAAGATCCAGTTGTTCTCAATTTATCACACACATACACTCCTGGAAATTGAAATAAGAACACCGTGAATTCATTGTCCCAGGAAGGGGAAACTTTATTGACACATTCCTGGGGTCAGATACATCACATGATCACACTGACAGAACCACAGGCACATAGACACAGGCAACAGAGCATGCACAATGTCGGCACTAGTACAGTGTATATCCACCTTTCGCAGCAATGCAGGCTGCTATTCTCCCATGGAGACGATCGTAGAGATGCTGGATGTAGTCCTGTGGAACGGCTTGCCATGCCATTTCCACCTGGCACCTCAGTTGGACCAGCGTTCGTGCTGGACGTGCAGACCGCGTGAGACGACGCTTCATCCAGTCCTAAACATGCTCAATGGGGGACAGATCCGGAGATCTTGCTGGCCAGGGTAGTTGACTTGCACCTTCTAGAGCACGTTGGGTGGCACGCGATACATGCGAACGTGCATTGTCTTGTTGGAACAGCAAGTTCCCTTGCCGGTCTAGGAATGGTAGAACGATGGGTTCGATGACGGTTTGGATGTACCGTGCACTATTCAGTGTCCCCTCGACGATCACCAGTGGTGTACGGCCAGTGTAGGAGATCGCTTCCCACACCATGATGCCGGATGTTGGCCCTGTGTGCCTCGGTCATATGCAGTCCTGATTGTGGCGCTCACCTGCACGGCGCCAAAAACGCATACGACCATCATTGGCACCAAGGCAGAAGCGACTCTCATCGCTGAAGACGACACGTCTCCATTCGTCCCTCCATTCACGCCTGTCGCGACACCACTGGAGGCGGGCTGCACGATGTTTGGGGCGTGAGCGGAAGACGGCCTAACGGTGTGCGGGACCGTAGCCCAGCTTCATGGAGACGGTTGCGAATGGTCCTCGCCGATACCCCAGGAGCAACAGTGTCCCTAATTTGCTGGGAAGTGGCGGTGCGGTCCCCTACGGCACTGCGTAGGATCCTACGGTCTTGGCGTGCATCCGTGCGTCACTGCGGTCCGGTCCCAGGTCGACGGGCACGTGCACCTTCCGCCAACCACTGGCGACAACATCGATGTACTGTGGAGACCTCACGCCCCACGTGTTGAGCAATTCGGCGGTACGTCCACCCGGCCTCCCGCATGCCCACTATACGCCCTCGCTCAAAGTCCGTCAACTGCACATACGGTTCACGTCCATGCTGTCGTGGCATGCTACCAGTGTTAAAGACTGCGATGGAGCTCCGTATGCCACGGCAAACTGGCTGACACTGACGGCGGCGGTGCACAAATGCTGCGCAGCTAGCGCCATTCGACGGCCAACACCGCGGTTCCTGGTGTGTCCGCTGTGCCGTGCGTGTGATCATTGCTTGTACAGCCCTCTCGCAGTGTCCGGAGCAAGTATGGTGGGTCTGACACACCGGTGTCAATGTGTTCTTTTTTCCATTTCCAGGAGTGTATTTAAATGTACGACGTGTAGGGTGAGTATGATGAGGATATCTTTCAGCGTATAAGTATTTAGCTCTCACTGAATTTCGTTGGCATTCTCCATAAATGAGAAACATATCGACTTGTTCTTCGAAAGAATACATCATTTACATTCCCTCGATTCGACGATACTAGTCTTACCGTTCCTATTAGTGTTGCATTACGAAACCGTCGAATGGTGTTTACATGTCAATGGCACATTAGATGGATACGCCCTTTTCGGCGAATATTTACTATTTGCACGATACACGAGAGAGAATGGTCGAGGCATGTGCTTTGATAAGTGCCGGAGTGATAAGGAATACCACTCAATCCACGACAAGAAGATTGCAGCACTGCATTGTACCAATAGTCATCACTTCGAACACCTTCTGTAAATGGACGTTCATGCCACCTTTTTGACCTTCAAATATCTTACTGTTACACATAATTGGATTCGTCTCTATAGCCGCTATCAGAAAATATGCAACAAACTATAGCATCTCATATAAAAAACAAAGTTGACCTTCATATCTCTGATGCGACCCCACCTAGCAACAAAAAACCAATGTCATATTATGGCCCCCATTATCACATGAAACTTTAGTCCCACAAACTTTTCAGCTAATATCATACTTTCAGAGTTATTCTGGGTGTCAATAGTTAGTGACTCACCCCGTATGGTATATATTTTACAGAACATTAGTCAACAATAGAAGAGGGTCAGGTAAAAGACAATGCAGTTTTCCTGAAAAGACTAATAAGCATTTGTTTGCATAGTTATACGACAAATTTATGCAAAATGACTAGCAGCTTACTAATAGGCTTCCTTATGATGTTATAATATGTGTACTTTCCGAATTCCACATAAGGAGTACGAAACAGCAACAAACATTTTCGGGAGCATTTCAATGTAAACAGAATTCAAAAGACACAAGCCATGTATAGACTGCCGTGAACTAATAGAGTGTAAACGCAAAGTAAAGATGTGCCTCATGATTCCATCAGTAAGCCACATTTCAAATAAATATTGGTGCGTATATAATAATGCAAATAAACACTTAAATTTTCCTTTGGAAATTTGAGTGTGGGGTCTAGTGCAGCAGGGGATACAACCCGTCAGCTTTGAACAATGACGTCACAAGTCACCAGAGACCATGTATTACAAAGATGAAAGAGCTGAGGAGAATGTTGAGAAACAAAGGAATGCGAGAGAGATAAACATTGATCTTGTCAAAAGCCGAGAAGCGATTCTTCTTAGTGTTGTAGCTCCCTTCAGTAGCTAATAAGTGGTTTTTGGCTTTAAAAAAAAATCTCACGAGATAAAATGAACTGATCCTACTTTATTAAGCAACATCTTGTCAAAAGCCGAGAAGCGATTCTTCTTAGTGTTGTAGCTCCCTTCGGTAGCTGATAAGTGTTTTTTGGCTTTTTTAAAAAAAAATCTCACGAGATAGAATAAACTGATCCTACTTTATTAAGCAATCAATAAGAAAACTAAACCAAAACATAACAGCAAAAGCTGTTATGTTGTAGTTTAGTTTTTTTATTGATTGCTTAATAAAGTAGGATCAGTTTATTCTATCTCGTGAGATTTTTTTTTAAAAAAAGCCAAAAAACACTTATCAGCTACTGAAGCATCTGTATCTTAGGATCAGTTTATTCTATCTCGTGAGATTTTTTTTTAAAAAGCCAAAAAACGAAAATAAGACACTACAAATTGTTCTACTATAAAAAATTAATAATCCACATTACCTCAATATCATTACGAAAAATATTAAGTACCGGCCGAATAAAAAACAAACAATTAAGTTAATTAAATCTCACGTTTAATGATGTACCGAATATCAAGCGATCGCTTTTAGATTAACATTCAATTATTTTAATGATAGTGCTTATTAGAACACAGAACTGCTTTGTTATCTATGCCTCGAAGTGAAGACATTACGATCTATGACTAAGGAATGACGTCATTGTTCAAAGCCGACGGGTTGTATCCCCTGCTGCACTAGACCCTGAGTGTGTGCACTGAGAAACGTCAGGAGAGGGCAAATACGTAGGAAAATTTGGCAGTAAGTACGGAACAGCATCACTTTCCGAATACACGATTTTACGAGGAGCTACTAGAACAGAATCTCAAAAAGAATAAACCTATTTTCAGTTCCAGTACCCTTGCTCGTTGTGGCGTATAAAATATTTTGTAAGCTATTATTTATTACTTACCAACATGGCGAGTTACTTTCATTTCCCGACAATTTGATCTTCAAGAACCTGTAGGATGAAAACCCCTGTGCTCTTTGTAACTATCGAATTTTTTATCCTCTTCATAATAATTAGATTTGCAGCCAGGGACACAACATCTTCTGTGCATCATACCAACAGCAAATAACATGAAACTTTATAGAAACAGATGATCGTCAGGACAGCCCACCAACTCATTGAAACAGCTGACTGTGTTCCCGCCTGTTCTTTGCTAATACCTTCATTTATGACAAAGGCATTGATAAACTATATAAAGGGTTTTCCACACTCCTCGTGAACATGGAACAAAAAACCTTAGCTGAATCGGTCAGAGAAACTTTTCTGGATATTGTCGATAATTCAAGTTAAGTTATTGCTCAGATCTACGATGGTGCAGCTGTTATGAGTGGTCGTCGTTCTTACGTACAGACTCTACTGAAAAAGCATTTTAAACATGCCGTCTTTGTTCATTGTTATGTCTACAGGACAAGTTGAATCTGATTTTAAACTAAGCAATGAGCCAGAATATGAGCGTCACTTTTCTTTTTCTTTTCTTTTTTTTTTACTGACGTTTTTTTTTTTAATAATTTGTCACGGTGAACATAGTGTAGAAATATCTCTGGAGTGAGCATTGCGTCCTGCGCATGTTGTCAACATTAAACTGGAATTGTCACGTGATCTAGGGACGACGTCGATTGTTTAGCGCCAATTCCCGTCCGCAATCAGGTAACGTCACGTCTCGTCGCATAACACCAAAACGTTCTACAATAGCTTTCGAATGGAGGCATTCACACAGGTCGTCAACGGATCGTCACGTCATTTCACGGTACGTCAAGGTTTCTCGGGAAGAAAATTTTAACGATACCAGTCTGTTAACATCTTAAGTTAACCTGTTTTCACCTCCCTCGTTCTCCTTATAATAGTGGATTTTGTACTGTTGTATCTTCATAATCTTTATTTTATAATAGCGCTTTCTTTTAGTGACAAATTGGAGATGTTCCATGACGACTGGGATATTTTTTCCACTTTCTTACACAACCGAGGTCGTATATCTGAAGGCGAAAAGTTATTTAGGTTTTACGATAACACAACGACGCTGATGCCCACAATGTATATGTATAAGAACATAAGTAGACGAAGCAAATTCCACCATATGACATTTTAAGCAAAAAAGTCAGCTTTACTGAAGGAGTAAAATACAGTTGTTTATGACGTTATTAATTACGTAAGAAAAAACATAATGGATAAGTTTAACAGGCTTCATTCATTCGTTTGAAGCTTTCTTTGATGTGTACGAATGTACATATTTTCCCTAGCAAATAATTGTCGATGTTTTGAAACGTTGTCTCACTTCTCAGTAATTTACCAAACATAATTGATCAAGAACATAGGTTATAAAGTTTGCTTCGGCCATTGACAAATTTTGTCGTTAGCTCCTCAGTTCTGATACTATACTCTAACATTTTATGCATATTAGGGATGGTGACTCAAAACCCCAATTTCGCCATTCAGTACTGTGTTAAGCGACTTGACGAGATGTGACATGAAAGACATTGTAAATACATGCTGACGTGAAGCTTCTGTGACGTCATGCTCGTACATTTTGCTCTTCAAAGCTAAGAGCCCGATTTATTTCAAATATCAGACGTAAACTGCTATGGTGCCTGCAAACGTCTATACTAAATCCACACAGCACTTACGAAGGGAATCTGTCTTTAGTAGCGATATGACAACATTCAAAATTTATAGGACAAATGTCGTGACCATTGTGGCAGCGTATATTGACAACACAAAATCAATTCTGCGCTTCTGAATGCTCACTCCAGAGATATTTCTACTCTATGACAGCGAACAGCGATGCTATTTGACATAGTGAAAAAAGTCCCTCGAGTTGCCAACGTGAGATGGAATTTTGAATCAAGAATTGTGAAATCTTTATACGAAGACAGAGAGCTGCTTGTAGATTGCGCAGAGAAAATTAAGCTTATGTCTCGATATAACTACTACAATTACTGAAGTGACAATGCTCCATCCAAAATTAGTTATTCAGCATTTCAGTTTGGATTGTCTCCATTTAGTCATACTATGCCGCACTCTAGTTACAAAAATGAGCAGTTGACTCACTGATTGTGCCACAAGGAGCAGAAAATTTCTAAAATTTGTCCGAGATGACGTTAATGACATAATTTCCAAGTGCAGAGAGCTGCTATATCCTGAAGAGAGGCAGAGACAGGGAAACAAATTCCAGAAAATGCTGTTGCGGAAGAAGTGTAGTTATCTCTCAGGTTGCTGAACGCTTTGACTTTGCAGCGTATCTGATCACTGCAAATTTATCTAATTCTGAATAGCTTGTTTTGTATACAGTTCAATTTCCATATACATTGCAGCAGAAGTCTTGCAAAATGTATCCGTTCATTGAATGCAGTAAGCTAAGAACAAAACTTTAGACACTGTGCACGAGGAATGAGTTTAGAGCTCTCGCATTTCCTGTTCCACTTCTGCAATTCCTGTTTGAAAAAATTTTGTAGAAGTTTTTTTAGTGAAAGAAAGAAACTCCTGAAAACTAGTGTTACTGAATGGGAGACAACGTCTGAGATGGTGCAATCTTTCTCTGCTTTGATGAGGTAAGGAATTCTTCTGCGAACTACATGAGTCAACAGGAGCTAATAGCAGTAGTAGTGCCCTCTGCCAAGAAAGACTTCTTATGCAGCAGCGTAGACTACAGTGAATGGTTAGCTGTGCTGCCAGTTGTGACGTCATTGGCTGTCAGTCCATCACGGAAAAAGACATTACTTTCATCACACATTTACCGCCTCTGCTTCAACCTCTTTTTACCAGGGCTCCATACTGTACCGAGTTGAATTTACTGAAAGTGTTTTTCGATATTTTAATATCAGTCGCTCCTTTTATTAGATGTTTCAGAAACAGCTTGTTCTTATGACTTTAAAGGAGTCAATGAATGCAATTTTATGTCCATTTTCCAATGGATGTCTTGCCGTGGGTGATTTCTGGGAATAGTGTAGATATTAACACTTCTCGAGTTTTATCCAACATTGCTAAGTGTACCTGAGTGGATATGCTGTGCGAGTTCTGTTGCAGTCTGCATTGTTGCTGATTTCCTCCCTCCCCCTCACCCTATATGCCATGAGCTGTTTCCAAGCTTCCCACTTCCCCCTGACATAGAGGCTGGAAACTCAAAAAAATGTTGGAAATACAAAATTTCGCAGCGAATTCAAAAATAGCAATATGTACTAGTGGGTTTGTGAGTCAAGATGGTCATCAGTAGTTAACGTCTACTCCATTCGTATTACGTACCTGTGGTGGAAAACTGAATACATTCACATCTGCATTTCGCTACATCTACGTCTACACACGAACTCTGCAAGTCACCACATGCCACTGCTAATCATTTCGTTTCCTATTACATTTGCCAATAGAGCAAGGCAAGAATGACTGTCTAAAAGCCTCTGTATGAGCCCCAGTTTCTCCCATATTATCTTCGAGGTCCTCTTACAGGAAATATACGTTGGCAGCAGTACAATCGATCTGCAGTCTGCCTCAAATACTGGTTTTCTAAATTTCTGTGATAGTGCACCGTGGAAAGAGTGTCATCTTCCTTTCAGGGATTCCCATTTGAGTTCCCGAATATTTCCATAATATTTGTGTGCTGATCGAAGCTACCAGTAACAAATCTAGCAGCAAGCATCTGAATTGCTTTGATTTCTTCCTTTCATGCGACTTGGTGTGGATCCCAAACACTCCAGCAGTACTCCAACCGGTCACACTAGCATTCTACATCTAGTCGTCTTTACATATCAGCTACACTTCCCTAAAATTTTTCCCAATAAAACCAAGACGACTATTCACCTTCTCTACTGCCATTCTTATGTGCTTGTTCGATTTCATAACACTTTACAACATACGACTAGATATTTAATCTATGTGACTGTGTCAGTCAGCACACTACTAATGCTGGAATGTTGTTCCTACTCATCTGTATTAACTTACATTTTTCTACATTTATAGCGGTCTGCAATTCATCACATCAACTACAAATCCTGACTAAGTTACCTTGTATCCTTCTACACTGACTCAATAACACTTTCACAAACACCAAGCATCATCAGCAAAAACAGCTGTAAGTTACTGTCTTCCTGCCAATCAGATCATTTATGTATGTATAAAATAAGAGCAGTCCTATAATATTTCCCTGGGCACTCCTGACAGTACCCTTGCCTCTGATGAACACTCACTGCTGAAGACAATGTACTGTGTTCTATTACCTAAAAGGTCTTCAAGTCACTCACATATCTGGGAAACTAATCCACATACTTGGACCTTTGTCAACAGTCTGCAGTGGGACACGATGGCAAATTCTTTCCAAAAAAATCCATTAATTTGTCATATACCTGTTGGCCTCCATCCATGGTTTGTAGGATATCACACAAGAAAAGGGCAAGGTGAGATTTGCATGAGCAATGCTTTCTAAACCCATGCTGATTTGTGGACAGAAGCTTTTCCGTTGCAAGGAAATTTGTTACGAAGGCTATCTAGAAAGTAACAGACGTTTTGAAATAAAAAATTAACAGTATGGATAAACCAAATTTTCTTATACATATTTTAAAGGTACAATCTTAAATTATTTTTCTGAGGCACTTATCATACCATGGAACAAGGTTTTCAGTGTCATCTCTGTAGAAATCTGTCACCTACGATTGGAACCACTGGTTTATTTGTGGTAACCAAGCTTGTTCGCCACAATTTCATGCATCAAACTCTGCATAATTTGAGGAAAATTTTGCGAAAGTTCTGTATCGTCAAACAATTATTTTTATGAATTTCGTCGTTGACTTTTATCAGCTGTTCATCAGTCAGAAGGCCAGCCCTGCCACTATGGCCCTCATTGTGATCATTGGTACGAGTATTTTAAAAATCAGTTGGCTTTCACTCATTATTCATTTCCCACACACATCACAAATGTCGCAGTAAATTTCAATTTGTTTGCAGTTTTTTTCCAACAAAAACCCAATCACAGACCGCACCTCACAAGTGATGGGATTTCCTATTGCTCCACACATTTTTACACACCACAGAAAGAAAACTAGCAGAGAAAGAGACCAAATGCTACCACTTAGTGTAGGAACGAGAAGGTATCAAAATGGCGGCTGTAGCCCCGCCCACCTTCGTGATAGTCCAAAACGTCTGTTATTTTCTTGTTAGTCCTCACACATTCGAACTCAGATTGTGTTCAAGAATTCTACAGCAAACTGATATTAAGGATACTAGTCTGTAATTATGCGGGTCCATTCTTTTACCTTTGTAATGAATAGGAATAATCTGTGCTATTTTCTAGTCACTTGGGACTTTGCACTGGGCGAGAGATTCGCCGCAAATGGAAGCTAACTGAAGGGGCAGTTAGAGAGTTTAGCGTCAATACTGCAGTGAGTGAGTGTGATTACTGCAGATGTTACTGCGATAACAATAGATGTGTAAATACTCTTTCCATATTTGCCTGCATGTAGCAGCTGTTTTCTGCAGCCCAGGCCATCTCACGCTGCGTCGGACCGAGAAGCTTCAGCGTCATCATTGAGGCTAAGTGGAGCAACAGCACTAGCACTGGCAACAGCAGCAGCACCTGAACCAGGTG